>NC_088875.1:8195437-8415437 GCF_032884065.1 Artemia franciscana | reverse complement strand
CCTTGTTTTTGTTTGTTCTGATCCATCAATTCGTACAGTAGTCTATGAAAAACCATCACAACTTGAAATCGAGTCGTAAAAACTTAAGGCGTTGTCGTGAAGTAAGTAAAACAAAAGATTAGACTAGGGAATTACGTTTATCATATTTCCCTGTTTTCCTTCCCATTCTTTTACTGAGGAGAGCTTAGTGGAGGCTCTTGCCGAAACATCTTTCTTTTCCACTGGTAGAAAAATCACCCTCGTTTTTCTTTTCTTTTTTTTTTAAAGGAAAAACCGAATTTTTCTTAATTTATTAAAAAACATTCCTAAAAAGAAGTTTTTAAAGAGAATTGAAGGCCGTATTAAACTTAAGATCAGAAGAAATTGAAACCTACAACAAAACAAACTCAAAACGACCAGAAATTACTATGGTAAATGAAACCAAAAAAAAAAGAAATTAAGTAACAATCATAGCAAACAACAGGTACCAATAAAAACGAATAAATAAATCTTAAAACGAGCAATACTTAAATTGAATATGCAAATCAAGCTTGAAACGAACAAAATCACTACAAACAAAAGCTTGGGTTTAGCCTCCTTCTCTCACTGTAAAAGCCTAAGCCATATATGTCATTGGCACTATACTGAAAACTATATGTGACTTGAACAGTCTTGGAAAGTACAAATAAAATCAAACTGAATATTTTATATATAATAACATTAATTGTTGAAAGATCATCAGCTCAAGATTTTATTCCACCATGATTTTTATATTCATTTTCTATGATGTAATAACTGGAAAAGAACATATTTGTAATATAATTCGTTTTCAGTGAAGTACCAATGACGCAGTAGGCTTTAAACTTTTACTATTAGGGAAGGGGGCAGTATCCAAAATCTTGTTTATAGTGAAACTATATTTGTCTTAAACAGCCTTGGAAAGAACTAATGAATTAAACTGAATATTTGATATATAATGATATTAATTGCCTATAGCACATTACTTGAAAATTTAATTTTTATGTTTATTTCCAACATTGTAATAAGTGCAAAAAGAAATATTTGTAATATAATTCGTTTCCGTAAAGAATCAATGACGCAGTAGGCTTTAGAATTTATATTATGAGAGAGGGAGACAAACCCCAAACTCTTGTTTATAGTGAAACTATATTTGTCTTAAACAGCCTTGGAAAGAACTAATGAATTAAACTGAATATTTGACATATAATGATATTAATTGCCGAAAGCTCATCAGTTGAAAATTTAATTTTATGTTTATTCCCAACATTCTAATAAGTGCAAAAAGAAATATTTGTAATATAATTCGTTTCCGTAAAGAATCAATGAAGCAGTAGGCTTTAGAATTTATATTATGAAAGAGGGAGACAAACCCCGAACTCCTGTTTATAGTGAAACTATATTTGTCTTAAACAGCCTTGGAAAGAACTAATGAATTAAACTGAATATTTGATATATAATGATATTAATTGTCGAAAGCTCATCAGTTGAAAATTTAATTTTTATGTTTATTTCCAACATTGTAATAAGTGCAAAAAGAAATATTTGTAATATAATTCGTTTCCGTAAAGAATCAATGAAGCAGTAGGCTTTAGAATTTACATTATGAGAGAGGGAGGAAAACTCTAAACTCTTATTTGTAGTGATTTTTGTTCATTTTCAGCTTGATTTGCATACTCAATTTAAGTTTCACTCCTTTTAAGATTTATTTATTCATTTATATTAGTACCTATTGTATGTTTGTTTGTTATGCTTGTTTATTCAATTGCTGTTCGCTTTCGGTTTCTATCTATACTTCAATAGGAAAATATTCGTGTTCGATTTAAGCTTGATCTGCAAATACAATTTAAGCTTTACTTGTTTTGAGATTTATTTATTCACATTAGTACTTGTTGTATGTTTGTTTGCTATGATTGTTTATTTATTTTTTATTCGTTTTGGGTTTCATTTAGTCTTTAATAATAATTTCTGGTCGTTTTGAATTTGAATTATTAAAGGCCTTTATTTCTGCTGATCTGTAGTTTAATATGGCCTTTACTTTTATTTAAAAAACTTCTTTTTCGGAAAGTCTATTTATTCATTTCTGTTCATTTGTTAAGTTTTTCAAAGTTCCCTATTGCAAAATAATTTTTTATTTCAAAATAAATCAATAGTTTTGGCAAGAACTAATAAAATTAAACTGAACATTTGATATATAATAATTATATTTTGATGAATATTTGATATATATTTTCGGGGAAATCCCCAAAGCTTCGGTAATAGTGGAAGCCGCAGGGCCTAGTAGGCGTATTGGTAAATACTGGTCTGGTTTCACTCTAATTTTTATTTTATTTTCAATGTTTTAATAAGTACAAAATGTAATATTTTGTAATATAATTCGCTTTAATAACGCACCAAAGACGCAGTAGGTCTTATACTTTTACCGTTAGGGAAACAGGCAGTAGCCGAATTCTTTTTTTTAGTGGAGAATATAGGTGTCTTGAACAGTTTCAGAAAGAGCTAATAAAATTGAACTAACTTCCCTGATGTTTCGAATAAAATATCTTTAATAAGTTTTCTTCCGGGTAGGGGGGGGGGGAGGGGTATCAGCCCATGGACGACCAGGGGTCAGCTCCCATTAGTTTTGGAATAAAGTATCGTTAGAGTTGTTGTTTTTTGTTTGTTTTGGGGAAGGGATGGAGGGCCAGGGATGATTTACCATAATTTTGGAGTAAAATGCCGTTAATAAGTTGTTTTTTGATCTTTAAACTTTTTTAAAGCCCTTGAATAAAAACCTTATATCCCCCTAGGGAATAACATAAAACAATTGCCCCTGGGCTCTGTGGGGTTGTGTTAACCCTGGAATTTTTTATCTAATCAATTGACTTATTCTAACAAAATGGCTATCTCAAAATTCGATTGGATGGATTTGGTGTAAAGACGGCAGGGTTCTAGTTGCCCTCTGGTCTCATCTGACCCTTAAAAACCAACTAGAACCTTCAATTTCTAATAGAACGAACCACCTCCAGAGTTTATGCGACCATTCCTTCCACAGAACCTTATATGCCCCAAAAGTATAATTTACGACACTTGCCCCCAGGTTCTGGGGGGAGAGGGTTGTGTAAACCCCAGAGTTTTATAATATTATCTTTTGTCTATTTTGGACAAAATGATTATCTCGAAAATTTGATCGCGCACATTAGGGGGAAAAAAATGCTGGTAGAGGGGACTAGTTGCCGTCGGATCAAAATTTTCCAGTCATTTCAGTCCCCGTAAAGGTTTCCTCTTCCACAAAAACATTATATGCCCCCGACGCATAAGTTAAAACCCTTCCCCCAAACTCTGAGGGGGGGGGGGGTATGTCAACCCAAAAGCTTTTGTGATCTTATCATGGAATTATTTGAAACAAAATGGCAATCTCAAAATTTTGATTGAATGTATATGAGGAAAAGACGGCCTGTTTGAATGGGGAGGGGTATATGACTTCTGATTACTTTTTACTCTTAAACAGGTAACTAGAATTTTCAATTTCCAATTAAATGAGCGACCTCTGAAGCTTACAGGACCACCCCTTACATAAAAACCTCATATGCCCCAGGAGTATAACTTGCAACACTTGCCCCCGGACTCTGGGGGGTGTGTTGACTTGGATTTTCTTTTATTTAATCTTTAGACTATTTTAAAAAAAATGGCTACATCAAGATCATGACTGACCAGATGCATTTGCGGAAAAAAGGGCCTTAAAGCGGTGGTATACGATCAAATGGGCTCCCTCTGAAGTTTATATGAACGTCACTTCCACAAGAACCATATATACCCCTAGGACATAGCTCACACCGCCCGTCCAGGTCCCTGGGGGGTTTTGTCGATCCTGAAGTTTTTGTTACCTAATCTTTGAACTATTTTTAACAAAATGGCTATTTAAAAGTTTTTTCAGATGCATTAGGGGAAAAAGGGCGTGGAAGGGGCTAGTTTCCCTCCAATAACTTTTGAATATTTAAAACAGAACTATAAATTCCGATTTCCAATCTAATGAGCCCCCTCAGTAGCTTATACAACCACTCCCTCCATATGAAGTGCCTCTGGGGAAAAAAATTATAAAAATATAACATTGGAGCCTTGTGGCTTTTACTATATGGATATAATGTTCAAAATTGAAGCTATATTACTGCCTTCTTCATTTTAAGAAAATAATTGGCCTAAAAAGGCCACAAACCCTCATCAATATTAGTCTAGTAACATTCACAAGGTTAAGTGAAATGTAGTTAACTAAAAAGAAAAAGTTCCAGAAATGAAGTCAGAGCCTAAATTACGTCTCAAAAAGGTATTTTTTACGTTTTATCCCTACTCCTTCCCCATCTATTCCTACTCACACATCCCTAGAGACACCGAGAATAATTTTATCGGCCTTACTATGATGACATAGCAGCAAAGTTCAAAGGTAACAATATGCAACTTTTTTTTACCTATTTATACTAAATTAAAAAAAAAATCAAATAGTACCCCAGAGAATAAGACTTACCTTAGCATCGTGAGACGTTTCAATATCGTATGTTGTGTCCATCATGAGCCGAAAGGCATCAAAAAGGTCAGTGATAATCAAAGTTTGTTGTTGGCCTCCATCAGAAGGCGAGGCACGAGAATGGAGTTTCCAAGATTGAACAATGAAGCGGCTCAAAAAGTCAAAACTTCGAAAGCACTTGATTAATTGAGGCTGTCTTTCTGGATTTGGCAGAAAGGTCGTGTGACGCTTAAGACAGTCCACAAGTCCACTATATCAAAAGAAAGATTCTTTTTGTAATTCATATTGCATACCTTTGGAAAAGCAGTCTTTTTTCGTAAACATTGAGCGCCAGTGGAGTCTAACTCAATTACTAAGTAGGAAGAGTATATATAACGAAAAGATAAATCACCAATGCAACAGCACAAACGCATTAAAAAAAAAAAGAAAAAAAAAAAAAAAAAAAAGAGAGAGACAGAAGTAGAAAAGGAAGACTGTTTTCCTAAGTTAGTGATTAATATAGACCAGCACATATATATATACTACTACTACTACTACTAACAATAACTTACTGCAGCACCAAGCCGCCTGAGGCCAACACAGCTACGCACGCTCCTCCTCCAACCTAATCTATTTAAAGCCTCCCTCTTTACACCCTCCCAGGAAGTTCCCATTTCCTTTAAATCTTTATTTATGACATCCTCCCAACCCGGACAAGGACGACCTGCTTTCCGTGTAGCCCCAGACGGTTGGCCAAAAAGGACAATCTTCGGTAATCTGTCATCCTTCATCCGTAGAACGTGGCCTAGCCATCTCAACCTTTCTTTCATTATAGCCCTAGAAAGCGGGATTGAACCACATTTTTCGTACAACCTACTGTTTGAAATACGGTCAGTCAGCCGGGTACCCAGAATAATCCGTAGGCAATTTCTCTGGAAAAAATCTAGTAAATTTTCATCTGCTTTTCGGAGTGCCCATGCTTCAGAGCCATATTTGACCACTGTCATCACTGTAGCTTCCAATATTCTAATCTTGGTTTGTAGGCTTATCTTTCTATTCTTCCAAACTTTTTTTAACTGTGAAAAAACACCCTGAGCTTTAGCTATTCTACTTTTAACATCTTCACTACTCCCACCATCTTTACTAATAATACTATCAAGGTAACTGAAGCTCCCAACCTGATCAATCTTTTCGTTACCTAATGTCACCTGTTCATCTTCACTTATTCCTAGCCTTAGTGACTTAGTCTTTTTAACATTAATTTTCAAGCCTATTTTAGCACCCTGAACTCGTAAAACCTCTAAAAATTCATTCATTTTGCTCACACTTTCATCTAATATGCTTCAATCATCAGCATAATCTAAGTCCAGGAGCGTTCTTCCTCCCCATTTGATTCCATGGTCTCCAATTGCCTTTCCTGTGCTCCTTAAGACGAAGTCCATCAAAATGATCCATATAAAGGGGGATAGAACACAACCCTGCTTAACTCCTGATTTAATACAAAACCAGTTGCTAACCTCATTTCCTACCTTAGCCGCAGCAGTATTATTCTCGTACATAGCGCAAATCACTTTAATGTATTTTTCTGGTATACCATATAACGATAAGACCTTTGTTAACGCTGTTCTATCAACAGAATCGAAAGCTTGCTCATAATCGATAAAACTAAGGACCAAAGGTGTTTGACATCGAAGGGACTTCTCAATTATTAACCTAAGAGTGAAAACATGGTCGACACATCCTCTACCTTTTCTAAAACCGCATTGTTCTTCCCTTAAAACTTTGTCTACAGCATGTCTCAGTCTAAAAAGTATCATATTACTCAATAATTTGCTACCTACAGAGACCAGACTAATGCCTCGATAATTACGACACTCACTCTTGTCACCTTTCTTATACAGTGGTTTAATTAAGGTTTTCCTAAAATCATTGGGTACTTCCCCTTTTTCAAAAATCATGTTCATAATCTTCAGTAGCTTATTCCTAACCTCAGAGCCACCATATTTAAGAAACTCATTAATCATACTATCAGCACCTGGGGCCTTATTATTTTTTAATCCTTTTAGTACTGTCGCTAATTCTTCCTCACTAAGCAAATCTTCCTTCACATCCAAGGTATCACAAACTTTTCCATTTTCATCTATATCTTTTCCTGCAACTGTATCTCGGTTTAGCACGTTCTCAAAATGTTCCACCCATCTTTCTTTAACTTTTTCCTCATCACTAATTGTGGCCCCATTTCTATCTTTAACTGGGACTAGTCCGGATTGACGACTCCCTTTCAATTTATTAATTTGCCAGTACAATATTTTACTATTATGCCGTCTAGCTGCATCTTCCAGATCCTCAGCAATTTCATCCATCGCCTCCACTTCACATCTCCTTAGTTCATATTTTAATGTTTTTTCCACTTTCTTTACATTTCTTTTGTTTTTATACAACCTATATCTCATATAATTCTTGTACAAACCCCTTCTACTCTCTATTAAACCTAAAGCTTTTTCACTAATATTCCTAGTTGCAGTCTTAGCACTCTTCCCTAGGACACCATCAGCACCTTCACAAATTGTTTTTCTGAAATTATTCCATCCATCTTCCACATTGTCAAATTTTAAACCCTGAAGTTTAGTACTCAACTGTTCCTGGAATTTTTTTCTCAAATTTTCATCCTGAAGTCTACCAACATCATAACATTCCGGGAGGGAGTTACCCTTCCGAAATTTCAGCTTTAAATTAACCTTAGACACTACTAGATGGTGATCTTTACTTTTAACATCAAAAACGGCACTCCTATACACCCTAGTATCTTGTATTGATCCTGCTAGTCTTCTGTTTACAATAACATAATCAATAAGGTTTGCTGTCTTACCATCACGTGAATACCATGTCAACTTATGGGCCATTTTGTGACCAAACACCGTATTGGTTATAACTAAGTATATATATATATATATATATATATATATATATATATATATATATATATATATATATATATATATATATATATATATATATATATATTTCACACATTGCTTCACAGTTATTCTTTATTAATAGTCATTAATCTTTATTAATCTTTGTAATAGTTATTATAATCATAGTTAATATTTAAATTGCATTATATTTACATATATACTTAGAAAAGCTTGAAATTGTATTTTTGTTCTTGTTTAGAAGAAGAAAAATATAAATTTAGAAGAAAAATATGAACTTAAATTTGTCTTCTTTTCTTCTGCTATCTACTCCTTGACTGGGTTTATAAAGCATAGGTGAAAGATGATATACCTGCAACAACAAGTACGCAGGAAAGAGGATCCTACGGACCCACACCCATCACCAAACTCCTGATTTAACCAAGTTTCTCGGTGCTTGGACTTGGACTTGTGCTTATTCTTTCCACCAAGTTTCATCCTGATCTCTCCGCTTTAAGCCTTTTCCAAGATTTCCGGTCCCCCCCCCCCCCTATTGAAACTGGATCCGGTCGGGATTTAAAATAAGATATCTGAGTTTCGAGTTTCTTCTAAATATGAAATTTCCTTAAGATACGATCACTCTTTCGTGAGTTAAAAATACCTCATTTCTTCTTTTTTTTAGAATTAACCCTCCCCCAATCCCATATTTAGGATTCGTGCTGATTTTTCCCACCAAGTTTCATCCCGATCCCTCCATTCTAAGCATTTTCCAAGATTTTAGGCCCCCCCCCCCAACTTCCCCTTCGCCGGATCTGGTCAGGATTTAAAATAAGAGCTCTGAGACATGATATCCTTCCAAACATCAAATTTCATTAAGATCCGATTACTCCTTCGTAAGTTAAAAATACCTCATTTTTCTAATTTTTCAGAATTAGCCCTCCCCCCCCCCCCCAACTCCCCCAAAGAGAGCGGATCCGTTCCGGTTATGTCAATCACGTATCTAGGACTTGTGCTTATTTTTCCCACCAAGTTTCATCCCGATCCCTCCACTCTAAGGGTTTTCCAAGATTTTAGGTTCCCACCCCTTCAATTCCCCCCAATGTCACCAGATCCAGTCGGGATTCAAAATAATAGCTCTGATACACGATATCCTTCCAAACTTCAAATTTCATTAAGATCCGATCACTCCTTCGCAAGTTAAAAATACCTCATTTTTTGTAATTTTTTAGAATTAACCCTCCCCCCAACTCCCCCAAACGGAGCAGATCCATTCCGGTTGTGTCAATAACATATCTAAGACTTCTGATTATTTTTTCCACCAAGTTTCATCCCGATCCCTCCACTCTACGCGTTTTCCAAGATTTTAGTTTCCTCCCTCCAACTCCTCCCAATGTCACCAGATCTGGTCGGGATTTAGAATAAGAGCTCTGAGACACGATATCCTTCCAAATATCAAATTTCCTTAAGATCCCATCATCCGTTCGTAAGTTAAATATATTTCATTTTTTCTTTTTTTTTAAATTAACCACCACCACCCACTCCCCCCAGATGGTTAAATCGGAAAAACGTCTATTTTTAATTTAATCTGGCCCAGTCCCTGATACACCTGCCAAATTTCATCGTCCTAGCTTACCTGGAAGTGCCTAAAGTAGCAAATCCGGGACAGACCGACAGAATTTGCGATCGCTATATGTCAATTGGTTAATACCAAGTGCCATAAAAAGGGTGTTTTCAAGATCTAAGAGAGGCAAAAATATCTACATAGGGGGTGACCACAGGCCTCCCTACCCCAGCCCTGATACCATTAAAAAAATTCTAGAAGGCTAAGAAGAACTTACTTATAGGCTAAGGCAGCTGAGAAATGATTTTTAATGTAAGCATCGACCACTGGCTTAAAATGTACAAATCGGGAGTCTTCTAATAAATTAAGTACATTAATCTGAAAAAAAGAATACAAAATTAATATGTACCTTAAAATTATTATGTACCATAAATCTTACTGCTAGTAACTGCATATTGTTTCTAAAGACTACCTGAGAAGAGACTGATTCATTCATGGGTTCTAAATTTTAAAGACAAAGCTTATAACTACGAAGGAAAAACCTAAAGACACAAAAAAACGTGGAAAAAAGTGAAAACGCAAAAACAGATGAACTGGGAAAAATATGCGTAGACAACTAAGAAAACAAGAGCTAAGAGCTCATATGGCACTTATGACGAAGCGAGAAGAGCCAAGACCTCATATGGTATGAGCTCTAACAAAATTCTAAGAATCAATAGATTGATTTAAAAGGAAAATCAGAGCCTTAAAGCCGGTCAGGATTTAAAATAAGAGCTCTGAGTCACGATGTCCTTCTAAATATCAAAATTCATTAAGATCCGATCACCCACTCGTAAGTTACAAATACCTCATTTTTTCTAATTTTTTCTCTGGGAAAAGGACTTTATCAAGTCAACTTGTGTAGCTCCCTGACACGCCTACCAATTTTCATGGTCCTAGCACGTCCAGAAGCACCAAACTCGCCAAAGCACTGAACCCCTCTCCCCCCAGCTCACCCAAAGAGAGCAAATCCAGTACGGTTACGTCAATCACGTATCTACGACATTTGCTTATTCTATCCACCAAGCTTCATCCCGATTCCTCCACTCTAAGCGTTTTCAAAGATTTCCAATTTCCCCCTCCAACTCCCCCCAATGTCAACAGATCTGGTCGGGATTTGAAATAAGAGCTCTGAGACATGAATTCCTTCTAAATATCAAATTTCATTAAGATCCAGTCACCCGATCTTAAGTTAAAAATACCTCATTTTTTCTAATTTTTCCAAATTTACACCCCCCAGCTCCTCCAAAGAGAATGGATCCGTTCCAATTATGTCAATCACGTATCTAGAACTTGTGCATATTCTTCCTGTCAAGTTTCATCTCGATCTCTCCACTCTAAGCGTTTTCCAAGATTTCTGTTTCCCTCCTCCAACCCCCTATGTCCCCGGATCCAATTCGAGTTGAAAATGGAGCATCCGAGACTTAAGATCCTTCTATATCAAGTTTCATTAAGATCCGATCACCTATTCGTAAGTACGGGATTTAAAATAAGAGCTTTGAGACACGATATCCTTCCAAACATCAAATTTCATTAAGATCTGATCAACCGTTCGTAAGTTAAAAATACTTCATTTTTTCGAATTGAAAAATTTTTTCCACTTGGTTTAAACCAAGTGCCATAAAAACTGTTTGGCAAATAGATTTCAGAAAAATCAACCAAGAACCAGATATTTGACATTTCTCAAATAGACTTTAAAAGTACCAAGAGATTCCTGTAAAGATAACGGATGTATTCACAAGTCATTACCATTTGAACGAATATTTAATCGGCGTTTCTATCAGCAAGTTGAAGATTGCTGGGTTAATGCTGACATCTATTTCGGACGATTATAAATTAGATGGAGATAGGATTTATATGGCAATTGTAAATTTCAAAACTTCATAACATTCACCTTACAGGGGAGTATACTATCCCGTTTCTATGAAAAAAGCTCAAAGTGTAGTAACTGTGATCAAGCAGAAACAGTCAACCACCTTCTAACTGACTGCCATAGAAAGAAATTTGGTGATCTTGTAAATAAGCTTAGAAACTATCATGATCTTCTTGGCAGTTCATCGACTACTGATGAGAATATGACAGTGATTTCAGAAACAGTGGAATTTTTACAACAGATATCAAGGGACAAGTCCCTATAATTAACCTTTTTTATTTCAGTAGTATTCATCCAAAGTGCATGATCCTAAAGTCACGCCAGTGAGAAGGAAGATTAAATCTCATCATCATCATCATGATTTTGGAATTGTAAGTAGAGTTCAAGTCAAATCAGGTTTATTCAAGTTCTAAAATGTGCTGTTAACAGGTGCAGTACTCTATTTTATTTTCTTTCGGCTTTGTAAAGAAATTCAAGACTTTAAAGAAGATGCGACAGCAGCGAATGACAAACAGATATATCTATATAAGAAGATTGGTCATATAGATTGAAAAAGAAGATGATATAAGAAGATGTTTATAGATTGGTCTTATAAGAAGAAGTGCGGTTAACATAAGCTGAAAGGAATATCGTATTTATACTCTAATCAGATATCCCCCCCCCCCCTTGTCGGAGTTTCTTTTTAAGGAGCTTCTATTTTAATATAAAATTTGAATCTTTAGCCAAATGTTGAAATTCTTATTTTAGAATAACATAGAATCAGAAGGAGAAAAATAAATACAGTTAGTTAATCAAAACTAAGTATAGTTAGCATTATAGTTAAGTATAGTGTAGTAGAGTATAGTAAGTATAGTTAGTGGATGTTTATGGATTTGGAAGCCACAGCCAACAGAACGTGGATTTCCCAAAAGTTCTGCCTAGTAACACTTCTCCTCAAAAACTTATCAGTGACCAGTGACAAACTTATCAGTTTGCTTATAGACTGATTCTTATCATGATTAAATTTTTCCCCCAATTACAATAACGCATCGTGATGGTTGAAAATGACAATTACTGATGAGAATCAGTACATAAACAAATTTTGGGCAATTAATAAACTAGTCTTTTACGAACAGTGTTTGGAATCACAAGGGTGTTCATGGCTTTGGAAGCAATAGTCAACAGAAAAGGGAATCCCTAAAAGTTGTATCTACTACCGCTTCTCCTAAAAAAAAATCGAAAACTTAGTAAAAACAGAACTTAAGATAAAATAGCAGGCCTATACAAAAAAAAATACAGGCGTTACCAGAATTCAGCTTGTATTTCAGTAAATCCAGCGTTATGGAATTGCTTAGAGAAAAATTGAATTTTTTCTTTAGTTTTCTAATTAACAGCCAAAATAAAAAGTAATGTGTAAATGTACCATTTAAACTTTTCTAAGTTTCTTTCTCCTCTTTCTTATTTTAAACACTGCCAAGTTTTCAGATGACGCTTATCAATCAGTGGTATTCGATTTCAATTGTAACACAACGTTGGTTGCGTGTTTTATTTTCCGCTCAGCATTCTCACAATTTTTTTTTAGCTAATGTCTGGCAAAATTATGTACCGTGATGTGTAAGTATGCATCGGTTATTATGGAGAAGGGGTGATGAATCATTTGGGGGGGGGGGGTATAGACGGCTCAAAGAGTTTGTTTTAATACCAAAATATCCTGAGTCTCATCCAGCTTTCAGATAAATATAGAACGCGTTTTGAAGATGGAGGGGGAGGGGAATTGACATCTAACCCCATCTTTATTCCTGGAAAACGCTTGTTCTACGCCTTTATTATTGGTACTGGGGGGAGGGTTAATAGTATTCTCTTCCATTGCGACAGTTTTCTATATAGCACACAGTATCACATTCATATCCCCAACGACACTAAGGAGTAAAAGGTGAGGCGGGGCATCATGAGCCTCACCAGGAAATATTTTTGAGGGTGTGGAGGGAGGGATGGGCATTAATATGAATTAATACTTCATATAAATTTTTATTCATGGCTCGTTAATGACAGCTTTGTCAATGACTTTATTTTATCTTTTTTTTATATAGAATTATGATTTTCAAACAAAAACAACATATTTAGCGACAGTTTTTGGTGAAAAATAGTAAATGTGTTTGGCATCAGGGCGGTAATAAAAGCCGAATCTAAATAAGGGTTTCTCATTTACTGTAAGTTCATGATTAGTATCAGGCTATCTGCCTAAAAAAAAACTTTCTAGTAAGGGCATGCTTACAAATACATTAAGTTTTACTTACAAGTACAACAAAAACAGCACCGGAATGGGGGGTGCTAAATCCCTCCTCGGTTGAAAACATTGCAAATAGGGCATCTAATACATCTTGAAGAAACTTTACCACTTCTTCACCACGAAGTCGACTGACTAGTCTTAGAATTTCTAATATACGATCTGGATACGACTTCCATTTTAGTAAGGCCAGAAGATCAGCTAAAAAAGAGAATTCTATGTCAGTAAAGAAAAGTTTAACTAAAAACATAATTCAGCTAGAAAATTATACATAAGAACGAAATTGTTCTATTATTATAATTTTATTTAACTATTGGTGTTAATTTTATATTCTAAAATTCATAACAAAATTTGCAAATATTCAATATTTTGCCATGTTAATATCATGCCTAATGTCAAGTTACTTATTTGTTATTTTGAGTTACTTATTTGAGTTATTCACTGAATTCTCCATAATTTTTAGGTACATTATTTTGATATTACAGAGGATTAACTCTAAGTTTAAAATTGTGACCACTTACGTGTTTAACAAACCGTGACACAAATATTCAAATGTCAAGCCTACAGTCATCATTTTTTTTTCGCATGTTTAGTTTTTGTACCCAAGGTTTGTGTTCGTTCAAATCAGGAAAAAAGTTGAGCTTTTTGACAAAAAAAAAACTGAAAATTCTAAAATAAACGAAAAAAAAATTGTAAAACTGGAAAGTAGCGTATTTAAGGGAATAGCGAACTAAAGAAGAATAGATCATGTTCATAGTTGGATTCCTTAATGGGATCCATAGTTGTTTTTTTAGGATCCGTAGTTGGATCCCTAAAAAAAGACAGCTTAGATCATATCCTGCCCATCAGTAATGTCCCACTCTAGGCTAATATAATAATGATCCCTTACCTTTCAGCCAGGTTCGAACTTGAAAAAATTTCGAAAATCAAACAATAAAAATACTTATTTGTATCCCTGGCCCCCTTGTATCCCTGGCAATGGAGCCTTTTGAGGGAGAATAAGTGTATTGTAATTCAATTTTGAATTGTATTTTGTATTGTCTTGTATTTAATAATAAATTTCTCTTCTTCTCTTCTTCTCAAATATTTTTCAGCGTGGATAGAACAGGAAAAATATTATTTCTCATCGGAATCCTCTTCAGTGAGAAACAATATTTTCTTGCTCTATGTACCCTGACAAATTAATTTGTAAAAGTGACCATACCTAGATGATCCATACATGATCTAGAACATTATGTATACCTAAAATTATTTATCCGTCACCGAGGAAGAGCATGCTGCGTAGAATGTATGAACGTGACAGAAGAGCCCTCCACAAGTCTCATCCCAAAGTAGGCCAACATCTACGCAGCAGCCTACTTGAAGGAAGGTTGAAGGCTACTCACTGACACCCTGTGCGCCTCTGGAGGCACAGGAGAAACTAAGGCCTAAAGTAGAGTCACGATTCATTAAATTATTATTCTAGCTTGGAAATTGATCCAATATCGAATTGTAATGAGGATCAGAGTCCGAACTATAGAGCATAAATATATATATAAACATACATACAGCATAAACATGCAACAGCATCCGAACATAAAGAGCATAAACATAAACATAATACAGTTCTGCATTGGTTGGTTTTAATAGGAGCAAATAAAAAATTCTGAACAACTACCTCTGCGTCGTATAGTAAAGTGTAAGCTTATCGATTTTATTTCTGGTGATTTGAATGAACAACGTGGGTAAGCAAACAAATGTACAGGAGGATTTTTTAGAGGGGAAGAGGCAATGATTTGTTTTTCTACAGTTCTGTGTTACAGTTACAATACTTACAGTTCTGTGTTAATTTTGTTGAGCAAAGTTGAAACTCAACAACAATCCATTCTTTGACACTTCTTGTAAATCCAAGACAACTAAGATTAGCATATTCACTGTGTTCCCCCTTATGCAGCTCATGAGGTGTTGATGGCAGTGATGCATAACTGGCAGATACCAGCTTTTCTGGGTCATCAGCTCTGTAGACAATAAGCTCATGGTTGCCATCCTGAATAACTGTCCCTTCATCGTCTATTAATCGAAGAAAGGAAAAGCCAAATAGTTTGGGCTCGTACTTTTCTTTGGCTGAAAAAATGAACTAAATTACCAAAGATATCAAACAAAAAACTTTTTCTCTTGGACCCACTTGAGTCTATTTATGCCTAAAAACCAATCCATTTGTTTGCTCTAAAGTCATTAAGTGATTAAGCCAGTATCCCATTTCTGCCACTGTTGCCACGCTAAACAGTAAAAATGAATGAATGGAACAAATTTGACAAATTTGACAACACTTTTCATCCACAAACATTCAAATATTATCGTTTTATTGATTTCCTTGAGCATCTATACCTTCAAACAGTGGGGTAATTTTCTATGGAGCAAGGAGGGAAAACTGACCCTCCCAGATCTCAGTCTACCACCCCCCCCCCCCAGCTATAGATAATTTCGAAGATCACCCTGCTTTTCAATGACGATAAATAAAATTCTACCGATGTATTTTCGATATTGGCGGTCGCTGCACATGTGACTGAAATACCCAGTTTTTTTTTTTTTAATTATCACTGTCTATTACAAGGAGTTATCCCTATTTGAACGCTTATTTACTCCCCCCCCCCCAGCTAAAACTTAGTTTCCCCAAAAATATTGTCAAAACTAATATAAACCTGCATAATTCAAGCACCCAAAGAAACGGATCAGTTTTCTTTAGTGTATATTTACCTTTAGAGTATATTTTTTTTATTTTTATTCGTATATTTTATTCATTTGTATATTTTGTTTGTATATTTTATTTGTATATTTATTTTATATTTATTTGTATACTTTATTTGTATATCTTCTGTAATATATCTTCACTTTATGGTATTATATGGCTCATTTTTCAGTTTTCACTGTTATTTTCACTTGATTTGGGAAAATTGGTTCCAACACTGCCGCTCCCCCCCCCATTCCCCCCAGAGGATTAAGACAAAATTAATCCACTGCCTTCAAAGGAAAGCTATACCTTCTTAATCTGTTCTTGTCATATATTTTTAGCCTATTTTTAGGTTATTTTTGTCGTCTTCTACCCATATTTAATTTTTTCAATTTTGCACCCGCTACTGTCAGAAACTGCATAACCTCATATGGAGGCCCATCTCAAAAATTAAGCCATCGATTCGATTTTTTTAAGATTTTTTAAGATTTTTTCAATTTTGCACCCGCTACTATCAGAAACTGCATAACCTCATATGGAGGCCCATATCAAAAATTAAGCCATCGATTCGATTTTTTTAAGATTTTTTAAGATTTTTTAATTTTTTCAATTTTGCACCCGCTACTATCAGAAACTGCATAACCTCATATGGAGGCCCATCTCAAAAATTAAGCCATCGATTCGATTTTTTTAAGATTTTTTAAGATTTTTTAACTTTTTCAATTTTGCACCCGCTACTATCAGAAACTGCATAACCTCATATGGAGGCCCATCTCAAAAATTAAGCCATCGATTCGATTTTTTTAAGATTTTTAAATTTTTTCAATTTTGCACCCGCTACTATCAGAAACTGCATAACCTCATATGGAGGCCCATCTCAAAAATTAAGCCGTCGATTCGATTTTTTTAAGATATATATATAGTTGTGTAAGTTCTCACTAAACCAATACTCATATTCCACTTTCACTGTCCTTAGTACTATCATTTGAATGGATCCCTTAATTAGTAGACCGTTTCATTTTCACAAATGCAAACACTGAAGTATATACCCTAGTAAATGCTCTTAGGGGTATGAAATAGGATGAACAGTAGCTATTAATTGTGATTGGGAATGAATGTTGTGATACTAATAGGTAGATGGAAATATTCCTCACACTAAGTATGGACCACATTAAAACGAAGTATTAAAGGCGAAACTTTTCTTTGTGTTCACCCATGTTGTTGAGAGATTTTATCGATACTTTATTGTTATGATTTTGTTAGTCGTCATGTCCCTCTGACTTTTTTTCTCAATAAATATCATACTCAATCAATTCACACACTTCTGAAAAATCATATTCGGAATAAATATAATTACGAAAGATATTAATTATGAATTGATAAAATATAATCGGTTCAAAACCCATACAATATTTAAAGAAAAACATGAATGAAATATAATTATTATTTTTTAATGTCAGTTTAACATATTTGAATAACGAAACTAAGAAAGCTTGCCTTATCCTTCTGAATATTTAAGTAATTTGAATATTTAAAATCTTACTGATTACTTGAAAAAGGAAATATTTTTAATCTTTCCTTTGCTACCGTTGAACCACGTATACTATATTGAACAAAAAAAAAAGTTTGATAGAAGACTAAATAAGGAAAAAAAGTTAATTCTCAGACTGTCAATTACAGACTCTAGCCGCTAAAAACCTAATTTTTCGTTATTATTATTGTTGTTTTATCTTGATTATTGCCCAATCGTATTTTTCTCGTGCTAATCTTTTTCCGTTACTGCTGTCCTTTACATGAAAGTTTTTTTTCTTACTATTCTTTTTTCTTGTTTTTTTTAGCCTTGCAAATGTTACCTCTTATTAGGTCTAAGCTTATTTTTGTGAGAAAAGCACTTTTTTTTTGTTACAATTAGTCTTCTTCGATTTTCGTACTGACTACTAGTCCAGTGTATTTTTTCTAATTCTTTTTTAAGACTACTATTCTTTCATTTTAGTTAATACATTCTAAGACCACACTGGCTATACACGATGCATGACAAACATAAAAAAAAAACATAATAAAAAAATAGCCAAGAAAACAAGGGTAATATCAGCCAGTGGACAGAAACGAAGCGAAAGGGAAAAAAATTAGATATTTCGACCCGGACTTCCACTCTACCTATTGACCTTGTAAATGTTGATTTTTATTAGTTGTAAACCTGTTTTCCCTAAATTACCTACTTTTTATTATTATTGTTGCTACTTTTTCTTAAATTTCTTCCGGATTATTACACTATCTTCCACTAGACTATCTTCCATTAGTGCTATTGTCTTCACATACTAGTTTTTTTTCATTACCGTCATCATTTTCATTTTAGCTATTTTTACTTTTTCTTTCTCTTAATTTGAGGCTATAATTTTGAAGACTTTTTTGTCTTATTTTTCGGAGAAGGACCGGTTTTTCGATTTTCTATTTTTTTTGCTTGACTGATTAAACTAGATGCAGACAAGAAAATTCCCCTCCACCGTCCCCTACATGTACCATTGATATTACTTCTATCAAATATGTTGTAATAATGAATAGTGCAGCGGAGAAAATTCTAAAGAATTATTTACAGTTTTAATCTTAATGCTGGAAAAAATGTTAAAAAAAAAAATATCCTTTCCGGGAATCTTCAAGAACTCCCCTAAATAAACTCCTGATAGTGGATATTTTTCTTGTTTAGACTCAAGCTCCCTCATTTCGCATCTATTTTTTTGGGGGGAGGGGAATAATCGTCTTTCTTTTCTTCCATGCTTCCTTTTTCTTCTATTTTCTTTTAATATTTTTATCACTATCTGAACGGCTAAATTACTTTCTAAAGCTTCCTTATAAGCGTATGAATATTTTTTTTGGGGGGGAGGGAGTAATTTAATACCTTATGGTTTTTTCTAGGAAAAAAAAACGAATTCACGTTCCAGGTCAAATAAAATCAAAACTAGAACATAAAGTTTTGTTTCAAATTTTTGTTTTTGAAAACACGAATGAGTGTTTCGAATGCGCTTCCAGCGATTATTAAGACGACGAAACATCTACAGCAATTTAAGAAAAGATTGAAGAAGTACTTTTAGGGAGGGGAGGATGAGGAAACATAGTTTTTATTGTCTGGTTTTCTTTCCTTTTTTTCTTTCTCAATTTTCAAAAGAAACTTCATATGTAGTTTTGCGCTTAGATGGCGCTAAGTTTGAAAATGAAAAACGTGTGTGAAAAATCGGGAAAAAAATGAGCGAAACGAATAGCATCATGGAGACCAATAAACTATAAGTTTCTGGATTACTGCAGTGAAAGTCAAGCAATGGCATAAATTTAAATTTTGTATTAGAATTGGTACTATTAACACTATTCAAGGTTAAAAAGTTCTTACTATCAATTAATTGAGTTAACTACAAAAACATCTTTTTAGAAAAACCATTAGGCTATCCTATTCTGTTCTATTCTACAGCAATTTAAGAAAAGATTGAAGAAGTACTTTTTGGGAGGGGAGGATGAGGAAACATAGTTTTTATTGTCTTGTTTTTTTTTCCTTTTTTCTTTTTGAACGAGACATCGATTTTTTTTTTTTTAACAGTTATTTAGTTTGACTTATGGATATTGATTGCTGTAGCCGTCCTTCTCAGAGCTTTATTTCTTCTTAGACGGTTACTTGTTAAATGATTAAGTTGTAAATTATATTCTTTTTTTAATAAAGTTTTATACAATCAAGCATAAAGTAAGTCTCAAAAAGCAAGAATAAGAGAAACAAATAATATTTAGTTAAAAGCAAAGAAAATCATTGAATCAGAAAAATTACAATATGAAAGAGAAAACTGCAGCAGGGACACCATTCTTAAGGTGGGATACGAACCTGGGATAAGATTAAGGTGGAATAAGAAAAGTCGGCTTTCTACTATTTATTATTTCTGAAACTGAAATTCTCCCATTCCTATCCTTCCCATGCATCCAAATTATTTGAAGCCCCAGTGAGAAGTACTAGTATAAAAATATTGTTCCATGTTATAAAATAGTGTTCTGGATGTGCTCTCGCATTTTGGTGTTTTATAATTTGTTCTGAATTATGGACAACAGCATGACTATCTGCTGCCAATTTTTGTATTTTAGTGTTTAAATAAGTTGTCTCCTGAGTACTTCTGGAATATGTTTCCCCGAAATTTTGTTTACCACAAATATGTAACTAGAAATGTTGACCATATTGGTTCTAGAAATCCGACTCCAAACAATGCCAGATTCCGCTAGTAAGAACTAGCGGAACTGTCTAACTGTTTTCAATGTTTAATAAAATGAATTATCCCAGTTTGAACTTTTATTTGTTCGGAATATTCTCGGTTTTCAAAAATTGTAGTTCACATTTATTTTTTTATGCCACAACACTGTCGGCAGTAAAGAGCGGCTGAAAACTTAATTTTCTTTAATAGAAAGTCAAACTAAATTTTTATCGCAAATGTGTTTGAATTTCATGTATTTTTAAGACAGGGTGTGAGGGCGCACGAATGTGGTAAAGCTGACACGAGGATTTTTTGTTTCCTGGTTTTTGTAATTATTTACCTTTCTTTAATTTCGTTTTCTCTTTTCAAAAAATAGCAATTTTTTTATTTAAGCTAGAAGGTGGTTAAGAGATACATACACCTACATGACTTTTGTATTCTATGTGATCCGCTGATAAATTATTTTTATTCGATTTTGTCGCAAAACTGTCAGCATTAAAGAGCAACTAACATACAAGGAATGGAAACAATATACTTACAACTACAGTACTTGAAATCAAATCGTAAATGAATGCCAGGTATCATGCAAATGGGTACATTAAGTTTGATCATTTCATTCCAAATTGGAGCGCAAATGTGATGTAAGGTTAAAGAAGAGAAGGAAGCACATACATAGCCCACAGCATGACTTATGGAATCCTAAAACAATAGTGCAATACAAATAATAATTTATATAATAGAATTATTTGTAAAATAATAAAAAATAATAATAAAATTAATAAAGATTATAAATAATACAAATAATAAATAATATAAATTAACCAATAATAAAATTATAAAAATTACAAAACATTATAAATTATAAAACGTTTTAATTATACAATTATAACAATTATAAAACAAAGAATAAAAATTAAAAATTAATTTGTTTAAAGAGTGAAGCACACTTTAAGTGTATAGTGTTGATGATAGTCGATAACTTCTGGCCAGTTTCCAATAAAATATGACGAAATCTTACATTCAGTGTTACCACTGAGCCGGTCACCGGCACCAAGCGGTGCCGGTCGAATAAAAAGCGGGGTTTTTACGGTATCCTCCCTCTCAAAATAGGGGAAAATTATAAATACAATTTTAATAAATATAATTAAATATAATAAATACAAATAAATATAAATATAATTTAAATATAATTTTGGCCTCGCAAAATAGAAAAAAGTTTGGGGTTGAATTTGGCACCTGTAATACACCCATGTCGTAGCTATAAAAAAAAAACCATTAAATAATTTCTTGTAAATGTCTTGTATTATAAGTTTACTTTTTACAAGTAGCAGACTATCATCGAGTAAAAAGCGGTGTTTTTGCGAGTAAAAAGCGGTGTTTTGCGGTATCGTTCCTATCCAAATTAGGAAAAATTTGCGGTGAATTTTGATTGCTGTAATACACCCATATCCTTGCTATTTAAAAAGAAACTTTTTTAAGTTTCTATTTAAAAAGAAGCTTCTTTTAAATCAACGATTTAATTTAATCAACAATTTAAAACTCAGCTTCTTTCTTTAAATCAACTAATTTCTTGTATAAAAAATAATTTAATTGTATAAAAAAAAGTGTTTTGGGCTGCTCCCCAAAACGAAATCCCAAGTCCTGAATTTACCGCTTCTTTGCCACAAAATACCTGCGTCAGTACCTTTTTCAATTCAGTCCATTTGGAGAACACAAAGTTCTTACTTTGCTCGTGTTACAGTGCTAGCAGAGGATGACTCCTTGCAACTGAGATTAGTCACTTGCAAAAAGTGGCTTAAAAAGAAAAACATAACTACTACCTAAATTCCTAGAGATGCGCAAACACCGAAAGAAAATTATACCAAGAAGTCTCAAATTTATATTCCAAAAATAATTCTTCTAATTAAAACAGGCATTTTTTTATAAAAAAGGTAAGGATGAAACTACAGTTTTGATTAATCTCATATTTACTTCATGAATAATGGAAACGAAGAGAAAAACAAACGTAGCTTGCTCAAAAAGATAAGACAGCCTATATTTTGAGCCCCAACTGTGCAAAAGGATATGTTTCGGATCGGATATGCAAATAAAAAGAAAACACAAAATAGGTGATGGAGAGCATAAGAAATTACAGGTGGAAAATTTAGCGGGGGAAAATTTAGCAAATTCAATGATGTTTCTTTCCTAAAGAATCAAAACCGACAATCAAAGTTTAGTGTAACGAGCTAGGGTTAAGGGTGGGCAGCCCCCCCCCCCCAATACATAGAATAATTTCAGCCCCAACTGTGCAAAAGGATGACTTTCGGATCGGATTTGCAAATAGAAAGAAAACACAAAAATAGGTGATGGAGAGCATAAGAAAATACAGGGGGGAAACATAGAGGGAGAAAATTTAGAAACTTCAAAGAGGTTTGAATAGTGTTTCCTAAAGAATCAGGAGAAAAAGTCAAAGTTTAGTGTAATAAAGGTTAAGGGTGGGCAGTCCCCCACCGCATATAGAATAATTCCTGTCGTTTTAAGTTTTAGTGTTGCTCCTTACTTTCAGTTGAAAAAAACTTCAACTGACGAAGTTTTAACTACTAAATTCAGGTAACTATTAAATTATCTATTAAATTCAAGAATACTAGACGGATAAACAACAACAGGCTCTATGTTAGGTCGAGCCAGGTCAAGATTTTCCCGTACCTAGAAAAAAAACTAGGTTAACTCCAAGGCTATCAGTTGCATGAGATCTTTTTTTATTGCATGCGCATTCGTCGAACGGGATATTCCCGTCCGATTTTAAATATTATTCATGAGCGATACTATTCATTTTAATTGAAATACTGGACATGAGGAAGTAAAGAAGAATTGAAAAAAAGACCCATAACACGCTATTTTACGCTTTTAAAATATAGTTCTAGCCTTTCCAAACTCCGTCTCTAAAAAGTCTGACGACCCCTTTCTCTTCCTCGCCAGAAGTTTTTGCTCCAAAAAATTATAATAAGCATGATATCCTCCCCCCCCCCAAAAAAAAAAAAATCTTCTAGTCTAGCTTCAAAATTTTGACTTGTATGTCTGCGATTTTTTATATATTTGTATATATTTTTACATATTTTATATTATTATATATTTATACATTTGTATATATTTTAAAAATTTTTTATGTTTGTATATATATCATTTTTAATATAAATTTTACAATTTCATTATTTTTTCATCTCGTTTCACTACTAACTAAGCACAGGAAATCAAAATTCATGTCTTTGGAAAAATAGATGAATCAGAAAAGAAAAAAAACAGAAACCCTCTGATCCTGCATAAAGGTTTTAAATGGTATAGCCATGATCACATATTTTTAAGCAATTCTTCATAACCTGACTCTTTAATAGTTTTTTTAATGACATTTTCACCTTTTTTCTGTCCCTTTTAGCTAAGATTTGTTAAACAAGAAAGATCAATTGATTAGCTCTTCCTAAAGGGAAAAAGAGGGAAAAAATACCTTGAGTAGTTGTCCATCTCCTGAAATAAGCTTAATGTCCACTTCTATATTTCTTCCGGCAGTTTTTCCACCCCGGTCAAATTCTCCCCGGATTAAGTGTACATATATATCATTGCGGACATCTCCTGGCATTATAATATCCGGAAACCCCAATTTCCGCACCAGAACACTCTTGCTTAAAAACAACTGTTGGTCCATTGATGGTGAACTATTATTACAAGAAATGAAATTCAATTGCAGAACAATACCTAAAAGAATAAAAAATTAAAAACATTAAGTGAATTAATTAATTAATTTAATTCGTAACTGCATTAAGAAAAACGATTTCGTATGCTGACCAATGGCCCACGTTGCGCAGGTATCGATCTCCTGATTCGATGCCTTCGACCGGGAGTGCAATGCTTGATTGGGGGCAAATCATCCAACACTTCTCGTGTTTTTCCCCCAGACTTCTCCAGGTACCCATTTAGAGCTTGATTGACTCCGGCTGAGCTTACAGTCGCACCATTGACCCCCGTTCCAAACCAAATAACGAGCGAGGACAGGACTCGAACCCCTGACCACATAATTCCAAGTCTGCAGCGCTAATCACTCGGCTATGCATAAGGGCATATTAATAAATATTACTTAATGAATTGATTACTTACTTAATAAATCAAGTAATCAATTAATAATTATTATAAAATTATCTTCTAGTTTTCTCACGACATAATAAAAACTGTGGCAATGAAATTGTCAGGACCAGAATGACTAAAAAAAAACTTACTATTCTAATGAATGAATTCTAATATTCTAATAATGAATAGGATAAATATGATTAAAAAATAAACACAATGACTAAAAGGAAAAATATAAATTAATTCAAAAATGTATAAAAATTTATAAACAGTTAAAATATATCAACGTATGTTTTAAAAATACAAAAATTAAAAAATAAGATACTCTAATGAATAAACTTGTCCAATAGCATTAAGTTGCTTTAAAATAAAATAAATATTATTGAACATATAATTACAAGGACTAAAACGAATGACAAAATTATTTTAAAGATATATAAAAAAATGTGAAAACAATGAAAATATACAGATATAAAATTTTGAAAATATAAAACTAAAAATTTAATATTCTAATGAACGAGCTCGTCCAATAGAATGAATATACTTCGAAATAGAATAAATATGATTGAAAATATAATTACAAGAACTAAAACGAATAATAAAAATTATCTTAAAAATATACACAATACACTAAATGAATGGTACTACAAATACTGATGGCGTTCCGTCTTATTCTAATACTTGAAGTATTACTAACGCGATGAATTGGATAGAAGGTAGAAATAGAATGAACAGGAATAAAAAAAGATATAAAATATAAAATACCACGACATCTAGTACTACGATAAAACATAATAAAATAATCATATGCTCACGTAGTTTAATGTAAAAAGGATCTCTAATCTTTCTACTTCCATGATTTACAAAAAGAAGGAAGAGAAAAAAAATGAAAAAGAAAAAACTAAAAAGTATACATATCTTTTTATCACCTTTTTTCAACCACGTTTCTTTTTTTTCTTTTTTTTTTCAACGTGGTACCCGTTACTACCAAAGACTACATGACTGCATATGGAGTCTTATTCAACAAATCGAGAGCATAACATGACATATCTAATATCCCTAAAGACATAATTGCTGGACTTTTCTACTATACCGAACAAAATGGATGTCTTAAAATTTTGATTGAATGCGTTTGGAAAATGAATGGGCTTGAGAGAAAGGCTGCTTTCCCTCCAATCTCTTGTTACTCTTAAAAAGGGCACCAGAACTTTGAATTCAAACAACTCCTTTAAAAATTTCAATGATATTTCTAGTTATTATAGAGTGGTGCTGCCTATGATATTGTTTATATGCCCTTTTGAAAACCTGCATTTATACAGCTAGTTCCTTTGATTGAAACTCTTAAACGTTCCTTAAAGGTTTCATCTTAGTACCTTCAGCGTCATTTGTCAGATTAACTGCAGTAGTATCCTAGTATTAAAAGTACACATATGGTGCCTTCTGGCTAGTTCAAAACCCCCCACAACTTATCCTTAAAGGTCTAAATTAATAATATAAGTTGTTCTTCAGATATTGCTTTGTCTAGAAATAAAAAATGGAGAGATGGAAAAGGTGGTTTATGGGCAAGAGTTCTACTTTGAGCTGAATTTACCAGCTAGATATTTGACGTTGTGGGTGCAGCTTCATCGTTCTAGTATGCTGAACAAAATGATTGTCTGAAAATTTTGACTGGATGTGTTTAAAAAAAATGAATCGCCTTGACAGACGGGCTGATCGTCTTCAAATCTCATGTTACTCTTAAAAAGGGCACCAGAACTTTTAATTTCGAATTGAATTAACTCCTTTAAAAGTAATATTTCTAGCTATTATAGCTGCTTCTGCCTATTATATTCCTTATATACCCTTTTGAAAACCTGCATGCATACAGTTTTTTTTTAATATTTTTTTGTTATTTAATTGAAACTCCTAAACGTTCCCTAAAAGTTTCATCTTAACACCCTTAGCGTTATTATTTACATTAACTGTAGTGGTAGCATTACAAGCATAAATATAGTGCCTTCCGGCTAACTTTTTTAAGACTGTTATGATATACATCCAAAGAGTATGGGTAACTTATACGAGTAGGAACTGGCAGTAGTATCAACAACAAAAAACTAGCGATGTCATCTAGCGTTTAGCGACCCAACATTTTTTCATTTTAATAATAAGAATAATAAAATTGATTAGTGTAATGGCTAAAACTAGGGTAGTAATAAGTGTTTCATTCCAGTTTCTGATAGAAAAATAATTACAAAGCTTGAAAAAATACCAAGTGCCACCAGACGCTAGATGGCGCAGACAGTTTTTTGTCGATACTAGCGTCAGTTTCCACTCTTATAAGTTAACATCCTTTGTGTAAGTTTTTACTTAACTAATTCAAACAATCAAACCCATTTTCGCTCCTCTTGATATTTAAATGTCACAAAAAGCAAATTATTAATCTGATAACTACTATTTTTGCCATGTAAAACCTTCTGAATCACTCGCAGGAATCTCCTGGGTTCAGATGAAAATGCCAGGATATTAAGAGAAAACAAACATGTTGTTTTCCTTCTCTTTTTCCTTTTCCTTTTCCTTTTCTTCTTTTTTTCCTTTTTTCAATGTACTCCATCACTTCATTATTTTGTATGATGGGTTATAAATAAATAAATAAATACAGTGTTGAAAAACCTTTATATTTTGAAAACGACTTAATTAAGTCAAATTGAAGATTCAATCACATTTAACCCTACTCCCAATTATGCCCCCTCCTTATCCCCTGAATGTTAATAGATCCGAGTTTGTTTTTTATTTAAAAGCAGCCCTGACTAGTAAGACGAGAATTATTTAGAGAGTTCTGCGCACAAGAGTAAGTTTGGAAATTTATGTCCAGGTTCTCCCAAAGTCTAAATAGCTTAAAATATTACGAGATGAAGATAAAGAGGTGATGTCAAGAGGTGATAACGGACTGGAAAGTAAAGGATTTTTTTTTTTTGCCTTTCTATTTGCTTCAAATTTTAACTTTATTTCCTTTTTCTTTCACTCTTTTTCTCGTTGAAAAATATTTCTAAATAGAAACCAAAACATTCCAATTTTATTTGGGTTCATTTTAAAACATTTTTGTGTTTTTGTGTTTTTTCTTTTGAACTTTTAGATAGAAATGCAGAAGTATTGTAGGGCGTGGGTGCAATGAGGTCTCTCAGGGATAATTCTGCTAAACATACATCCTTCATCAACATGAAAGCATAAAACATACAAAATTACATGTAACATACCAAAATCACAGCTCAATCGAAGGCAAAGAGGGCGACACCTTATAGCCCTTACCTGTCCACTAGTTCAAGGACGAAAAAGTACATTCCAAGTCTTCATGAAATGATAAAATTTTTGACAAGATATTCAACTCGATCGACTCACCCGTTCCCAAGATAGCCTCGTTTAGCCTTTTTAAAAGGGCATCATTGTTTTATTGGAATGTATTACTTTAGGTGTTAATAGCACATTGTGAAAATCAAAGACAAAAAAATAAGTAGGCTCTCTCAGCCCACCTAGCTCTTGCCCCCCCCCCCCCTATCCCCTTCCATTACTCCCTTGAATTTTCATCTTCATAGCTTCGGCCTTCCCTGGATTATTAAAGATTGACATTTAGCGTATAAATAAACACGAAAAACCTTTATAACGTAGGTGAGTTGCACATTTCTAAATAATAAATCATATAATAATAATAATCAATAATAATCAATAATAAATCAAAGAATCACCTCTGACATAACATTGCAAATAAAAAATCGTTGGAATATCAGAAAGCTTATATTTTCATAACAAAATACACGCCAATAAAATCTATGTCGAATGGACTTATGACAATCAAAAACTATGACAAATAAGTCTATGTCAATAAAATCCATGTGAAATAAATCTATGTCAATAAAATATTTGTCAATGACTTGCGGGCTGATGAACAATTTTTGACAAGCGGAATCACACCCGAGGGTCCTCATCGAGCTCCAAGTTCTTAGGCAGTCGACACTGCCTAAAGGCAGTGTTGACTAAGAAATTATTCAGATTAATTATCCATTCTCGGAAATAAGCAAAAAAGCTGAAACAAGTCAATGAAAAGTTACTTTCTTGAAAATACAAAGAATATTATATAAATTTTTGCAATGAAAAAATCAAACATACTAAAATCGGCGTTGGGGATGCATATCAGTATGCAAGTTGAGTCTGCTGAAACT
The DNA here is from genome assembly GCF_032884065.1 of Artemia franciscana. Taxonomy (NCBI): domain Eukaryota; kingdom Metazoa; phylum Arthropoda; class Branchiopoda; order Anostraca; family Artemiidae; genus Artemia; species Artemia franciscana. The sequence goes on along the minus strand of NC_088875.1, from coordinate 8,387,085 downwards.
AGGCTTTTTAAAAGTCAAATCTCTAATTGAAATTAATGGCACTGATATCTAGCCTCTAGAGTGACCAGACAATTATTATTTTATAATAGCCAGAATTTAATTAAGTTTATAAAAAGTTTACTTTGAAAATAGCATTTTCCAAGTCTTAACATTTCAAAAATATAGTGTCCATACAAAGAATGATTAGCTTACGGAATTTAAGAACGCTATTACTCAGCTTCACGAGCGGAACAACCTTCTAGAGTTCTTCATAGTTATTAATTCATAGCTCGAGTCGGCTGTTTAAAAGGGTTTTAGTCATAAATATAGTCGAATTTACGGAATTCAATAAAGCTAAGATTCAGCTTCCGAGAGGTCATCCACACTATACTTTCTAATATACACACTATACTTATACTAATTTTCATTAGTTGAAATTCAAGCTAAATCGCAATTTAACTTCAAAATTAAAGACAATTGCTAATTAAAGATTGCAAACTTCGTCATTTTAAATCGACTGTTCAAATTTCAAAAATGAGGTATCTGTACTAAAAAAATAAAACTTATAGAAGTGTGTTTTAAAGTCCTAATTTAATTCCTCGAGTAAAATTAAGAAACTAATGTTTTATTCTCTCAAAATCTTATGAAATTTTCCTGTGACTAGGGATGTTCACCAGAGATGGGCCTGGGCCCGAGCTCCCTCTCCAAAATGCTAAATTTTTGTTAGCTTTTAGACACTCCAATTTAAATTATAATTTTATTATTATTATTATAATTATTGAAAAATTTTATTATTATAATAATAATTGAGCCCTCCCCTCTCTGGAGAAAAAATTTCTGCGCACAAACGTGACTGTGAGTATTTAGAATTTTTACTTCTAATTTATGGCTTTGTATTTCACGAGTACTCGGCTCTACATTTCATAAGCAACCTGACAAAATTCAACTTTCTAAATTGAAAGCAAAAATTCACACAGCATGCGCCAAATTTATGTGAAGAGGCATAATTCGCATCTACGAAATCACGTTTGATTGATAATTTTGTATTTGTTTGAAACCAAACACATCCCATTAAAAAATATATCCCATTAATCAGGGAAGAGTAAAAGTCTATACCCTGACTGTTGCTGCTAGAAAACAGACTGAATTTGCTATCCTGCTTTCTGACGAAAGCAGAATAGCGCAGAACATATCAGAGAACACAGATCACAGAACATATCACAGAATAGCACAGAGCATATCAGAGCATAACATATCAGAGAACACAGATCACAGAACATATCACAGAATAGCACAGAACCTAACATATCGCATTAAAAAATGTATCTCATTAAAAAAATAATCAGGGAAGAGTAAAAGTCTATACCCTGACTGTTGCTGCTAGAAAGTGGACTGAATTTGCTATTCTGCTTTCTGATGAAAGCAGAATAGCGCAGAACATGCGCAGAACAGCGCAGCATAAACATAGCGCAGAATAGCACAGGAGTGCTAGGGAGTCAAGTTAACCTCAAGTTTTTACTTAGAGGAGTACAGAAAAGGAAGAGTAAAAGTCTATACCCTGACTGTTGCTGCTAGAAAGCGGACTGAATTTGCTATTCTGCTTTCTGATGAGATATTCATGAAGCTGACTAAAATCACGGTCATCGCACTGGTACAACCTGAAAAAATATTTAATTTCAGAACAAGAAATGTCTTTTAGAATAAGGAAAAACATTTTAACATATTTTATGCAATATATTTTATACAATAATATTTTACATAAAATTCTAGAAAGATTCACGTATCTAGAACTTGTGCTTATTCTTCCCATCAAGTTTCATCCTGATCTCTCCACTCTAAGCGTTTTCCAAGATTTCCAGTTTCCAGGATTTCTGTTTCCCACCTCCAATCCCCAATGTCCCTGGATCCGATTCGAATTGAAAATGGAGCATCTGAGACATAAGATCTTTCGATATATCAAGTTTCAATAAGATCCGATCACCCATTCATAAGATAAAGATACCTCAATTTTCACGTTTTCCACAATTTCCGGTTTCCCTCCTCAAACTCCCCCTAATGTCACGGATCTGGTCGGGATTTAAAAAAAGACCTCTGAAGCACAATATTCTTTTAAATATCAAATTTCATTAAGATGTCATCACCCGTTCGTAAGTTATAAATACCTCATTTTTTCTAATTTTCCGAATTCTCCCCCCCCCCCATCTCCCCACTAGAGACCGGATCCAGTCAGGTTATGTCAATAACGTAACTTGGACTTGTGCTTATTCTTCCAACCAAGTTTCATCCTGATCTCTCCACTCTAAGTGCTTTCCAAGATTTCCGGCCCCCCCCCAAATCCCTCCAATGACACTGGATTCTTCCAAGATCCTTCAAAGCACAAAATCCTTCTAAATATCAAATTTCATTAAGATCTGATTACCCGTTCGTAAGTTACAAATACCTCATTTTTTTCTAATTTTTTCAAATTACCTAATATTTTATACAAAATTCTAGAAAGAGTCGAACTTTTCTTCTGTAGCGGCATTTCAAATTCTAGCATTTCGGCATTTCAGATTTTACAGCGACCAGTGAATAAAAAAACATAACACGGAAATTTCCCTCTTCTGTTCCACTATAGTAGAAAATGATATTAGTATATGTTACTTTGAAAGACCGAAATCTGGTTAATGTCGATATTCACCGGTGAATGTCCGATATTCTTTTTTCTCTGCTTGGTTTCAATTAGCTTTGCAAGTCAGCTTTTTCAGTCTTATGGAAGGTTTGATAGTAAAATTTAGAGTTAGGTTAGATTAGGTTACAAATCTCAGAAATGGGTTAAAAACCTAACCCAAACTAATCTAACCTAACCTGTCACCATCAAATCTTGCATAAAACGGAAAAAGTTAACTGGCAACGCTGACTAAATTCAAGGATTAAGAAAAAAGTAATCTCGAGCATTCAACGGTGAATGTCGACATTCTCCGATTTCGGTCTTTCAAAGTAACATATACATACCCACAGCTGCGGGCTATGTAGTTAGCCCGGTTTCGTGCATATGTAGCAGTTATAGTTAATTGTTATTATATTTCTGTATACTAATTTTTGCTTAAACTTGGACCTGGCCTTGCAATTTTTTTTTACTTAAGCCCATGTTTTCGTCTATCAATAAAAAGAAGTCATTAATATATTATCTTCTCAAGGAAACTATTTTTTTTGCACTTCATAGATAAAACTAACGGCGTTATCTAATGTCAGTAAAATAGTAGAATTAATACCTTCTATACCGGATATTAGCTCTAGACAGTATAACGATAGCTAGGACTGTAGATGTGCCTATTTTACCGTTATTATGATAACTTTTATGTAAATGAGAAGAAAAAAAACAGCTCTTCATAAAAAAAAAGATATTTTGAAAAGCAAAGATATTAAAAAAAAATTAAGATATCTAACCAAAAAATTTAAAAATAAAGATATTTAGAAAAATAAAGAAATACAAAATAAAGACAAAAGGCTGATATTTTGGCTCATTCCGCTTCTATTCAAGCGGATTCACCTGCCTTCGCATAAGCTAGTGTAAAAATATGCATTTGATATAATGTGACGGGTGAATTCCTCCCTGACATTGGCCTAATCTATCCTTGAACCACTGTTAAATTCTGACACAAAACCTCATGTTTTCGACACCCCTCCCCCCTCAAGTAAACATCCTCTGAATTCCTTTAGATTAAGTAACTTAAAAAAGGTGAATAAAGTATTGTTAAAAAAAATATTCATGTAATCTAAAGGAAAAGAAACGTTTTAAATTTTTCTAGGGCGGCAGGGGACCAACTATTTTAGTTTGGTACGCATGGCACTGGTACAAGTCAAAGAGACAACAAATAAATATCCACAATAAATGAGAATAAAGAGTTGAATATTTAAAAAAAATAGAACGAAATAAAGGAGCCTCTAATACGCGTACCTATTGGTACGCGTTTAACTACTAAAAGTCTTAGTGAAAACAAATAAAAATCTCAGAAAAAAAAACAGAGTAAGAAATTACATTAAGATTAAATAGGGATAAGAAAAAAGAATTATCGAAATATCTAAAATGTCAAACAAAAACCTTACCTGAGGATTAGCTCTTTTCCATCTCCATCAATCGACTCGAAACCAGCGTACGCATCTTGTAAACTTGTGACGGCACAACCATACGGGCGTCGATATACGTACTGAGGAGGTTTCTTACACGAATCAGTATATACAATTCGACCACATCGAATTACATAAATGACTAGATATAAATCACGGAGATTGTCTTGCTTGCATATGTCCTAAAATGGGTCAGATAAAATGAGTAATATAAACCATAAACCACCAAATCCCACCATAAACCACCAATTCAATATTCCCTGATATTTTTTTTACGGGGAGGACGTGAAGAAGGTGGATCAGAAAACCCGAATATTTTCATGGATAGTGCTTCATACCAGCCTCTACGGCAAGTAGCTAGGGTATTTTGGGCTGCGTCAATGGAATGATCCCAGGAAATAAGACTTAAAGACCTATAGGACAATAGGGTAAGAAGCAATAGGGAAATTTAAGGCTGCGTAAAAAGATTGATATTTTTATCTATGGTAGATTCTACCTATGATAGCCTAAATCACATTTTATCCAAATGAGCAGGTTTTACAACGTGTTATAATACGCAGTGTCCATAAAATTATCCCCCAAAATAAGGAGTAGGATAGCCAAATTCACGTTTTTATTAAAATGATATCACTTTACAACGCTTTATACAAATGAGCAGGTTCACAACGTATTATAATATGCAAAGTCCATAGAATTATCCCCCAAAATAAGTCGTAGGATAGCCAAATTCCACGTTTTATTAAAATGATATTGCTTTACCAAACTTTATCCAAATGGGCAAGTTTAACAACATGTTATAATGCGCAGAGCCCATAGAATTATTCCCAAGAATAAGACGCAGGATAGCCAAATCCTACGTTTTATTAAAATGATATCGGGGGGGGGGGCTAAATTCATATTTTATCCAAATGATAATATTTTCTCATGTTTTAAAGCCTGCATCAGACTGTTCCTGGAAAATAAGATTTAGGGCAAGTAGTTAATTTTTTCTAAATTATTTTTTCATCATAATTATTACCATATATAATAATTATTTACTAAACTTATTTGATAATTTATCAAAATATAATTTAATAGCAACAAAAGGGTCAGCTAGATTCAAAATAAATGTATTTATTGAGTGTACAAAGATACGATAACTGTTGCGTCACAGCATGATCAAAACAGGTAACTGATTTAAATCTATTATCTCACGAACAAGGCCGTATTCAAGGGGAAGGACGTAGCATTCCGTATTCAAGGGGAAGGCCCAACAAAAAATGTTTTCCGACATGTGGAAACGTAGCAAAAACGTAATATAAACAAATTTTGAATTCGTTTTTTTGAAGTTTTCTTATACCCCCCTCCCTCGGAAAAAAATCATTTTGCAAATCCTCCCGGCATGTAATTTTGGCATGTTATATTTCTGCTATCCTAAGATTTTGCTATCAAAAAGATAATTTTTCCATCATTCCATAGTTGTGATTCAGCTCTATTTATCTACCAAATAAATATTAATATCTACATTAATATATAAATATCATTAATATATTAATATATTATATATATATAATACATTAATATATTAATATATAATATAATATATAAATATTAATATATAAATATCTACCAATTATTACAAAAATGGAGAGAGAAAAAACGGGTGTAATTTAATTAAACCATTAGAACAAAACAACAACAAAAATTAAAATAATAAAACAAATCCAAATATTTTGACTCCACGTCCAGGAGCCCAGTCATATTGGCAAATCTGACTGGATTTGGCAATCTGACTTTTAAGAGGAGAAATATATGTAGTACTAGTCACATATGTTTGTTGGTGATTAGTCAGGCAATTACAGTTTTTGTAGTTCTAGAAGAGTTTAAAATATAAGTTGTTTTTTTCGTTCTTTTTTGTTTTTATTTTTGTGTTTGGTTGTTGTTTTCTTTAGATGAGTTAATTTTAAGCAATTGTTTCTTTTCCTTCAATTATTTTTTCCCGTCCAAAAGTCTCCTGGACGTGGATTCGAAATGTTCGGACTCTTTTTATTACTTTTTATTACCAAATTTATTGTTGTTGTTTTTTACCTTTTGTTTTGCTCCACTGGTTTATTTGAATTAAAATCGTTCTTTCTAACAATTTTTGTAAATGGAAAAGCAGTGCGGTCTAAGAAGTTTATTAGAGTGGAAATACGTTGATCATTATTCGAAAATTGTTGAAAAAGGACAGTTTTCCTATGTTTTAAACTCATTTCAATCCTTTTCAAAAGAAGACACAGTAATATCATTCAAGAGGCAATATCATAATTCTGGCTTGGTGAATGGAAATACAGAATGAAGAGAATACAGAATATCATATAAATATTATATAAATAAAAATATTATATAATATAAGATTATACAACATATTTATATGAATAATATAATATAGTTATATTATATTACATAATATGAGAATATGATATAAAACAGAATATTAAATAAGAAAATACACTTTTTCTACGATAGATGATTTCATTGATTTTCAGTATGCAACTATTTTCTTGTGTTTATAGATAAGGCTAGTCGTAATTTTAAGAAGTAATTGGATTAACGACGCTTCTTGACTACTAAGGTCCCTCCTTCGGCCCTGTAGTTTGCTGCTACAACTGGGTTTGATCTCTGGGTTCAATATTGCTACGCTAAGGAAGTCACAATTTTGCATAATGTTTTTTGTTTCCATTAGAATAGTTTTGCCACTGTCTGAAGTGGCATGTCTATCAATGTAAAATAGTAAAATGAACAGTGTAGATGACATTTCTGCAAGAAAAAAGAAAACATCCAGGAATAGTGTAAAATATGTAGATTGTTTGTTTTTTTCATATTTTGTAACAAAAAGGAAATAGAATATTTCTTTTATTCTCAAATTTTTTGTCTTCGGTTCGAAGCCTAAGATTTCAAAGAGTCAATAAAAAGTACCTTATGTAACATGGTCGAAACAATACGCAATATATATCACATTTTATTAAAAAAACATAGTTTATTCGTCTAATCTACCTAATAAATTGGGGATTCCGAATTTGACATATTTAAAACATATCAGAATAAGAATAAGATACAAATAAAACTATAAAAATAATAAATAAGAATAAGATATAAGAATAATAAATAAGAAAAATATAAAAATAAGATAAGAATAAGATAAAGAGTAAGATTTTCGGTATGCAACTATTTTCTTGTGTTTATAGATAAGGCTAGTCGTAATTTTAAGAAGTAATTGGATTAACGACGCTTCTTGACTACTAAGGTCCCTCCTTCGGCCCTGTAGTTTGCTGCTACAACTGGGTTTGATCTCTGGGTCTCATATTACTAAGGTAAGGAAGTCACTATTTTGCATAATGTTTCTTGTTTCCATTTGTATAGTTTTGCCATTGTCTGAAGAGGCATGTTTTTTAATGTCAAATAGTCTTCATTAATGAACTTTATAGATGACATTTCTACAAAAAAAAAGAATATATCCTGGGATAGTGTAAAATATGTATATTGTTTGTTTTTTTCATATTTTGTAATAACAGAAATACAATATTTCTTTTAGTCTCAAAGTTTTTTGCTGTCTGTCCAAAACCAAAATTTCGGTGTCGATTTCATTTTTTGTTCGCTTTCTTTTTTGAATATCGTATATTTTATAAATTTTGCGTAAATTTCTTCTTCCGGAACACATCTTTTTAATATAGTTTATTCCTGTTGCATTGTTGAAATTTATTTCTCAGACCGGTGCAAAATTTATTAAAATATAAAAAGCTCCTTAATGATTGGTATTTTTTGGATAGTTATTCAAAGAAATCTTTGAATAATAGCTGAAAGTAAGGAGCGACATTAAAACTTAAAACGAACAGAAATTACTCCGTATATGAAATGGGTTGTCCCCTCCGCAATCCCTCGCTCTTTACGGTAAAGCTTTTAATTGTTTTAAAAAGTAGAATTGTGGCAAAGAGTCAAACTTTAGCGTAAAGAGCCGATTACGGTCTTCAACTACTCCACCTGCCCACTTAACACCCACCCGACTCATTTTCAACTCTGATCCAACTGTGAACGGCTGGAAACATCCCAGAGGTAGACCACACACAAGATAGGTGGAAGCCACCCGCGGTCGACTAGCTTCATGGAGCATTAACCCCAACAAAGAACCAACCATCTATAGGGACCAAACCACCCTGGTGACAAATAACTGCACTAACGTCTCGTTCCTTCTACGCTGGAGATGCTGCCGAGCACGAGCTTTACGTCAAGTAAGTCAAGTCATTAAAAACCTACTTTCTTCTATACTTTCTATACAAAAGGGAGAAACACTTTCTCTATACTCTATACTTCTATATTCCTATACTTCTATACTCTATACTTAAATCTATACTTCTATCTATTCTTCTATTCTTCTATCTATTCTTCTATCTATACTTCTATACTCCTATTTTCTCTATACAAAAGGAAGAAACATTAAATTTAAGTGAAGCATACACCAGACATATTTCTGCACTCTCTCGCTGTCTCTATGCAGGTTGTCATAAGGGTGTATCAACACTATCTTAGGAACAGTATGGTGTTTGAAGTTGAAACTAGCTGGGCTTGTTTTGGGGGATGTTGAACTAAACAAAAGACAATATTTGCATCCTAGTGCTGTTGCATCTAGTTGTACTACTTCTACTGCTACTAAATTTAGCTACTACTTTTAATTCTACTACAACTATTGCTACTACGCAAGCTAAGGGTATTAAGGTGAAGCTTTCAAGGAATATTTAGGTGGATGTTGAACGAAATCAAAACAAACTATGAATATGTAGATTTTCAAAAAAGTGACAAAGCATACACCAGACATCGCCAATCAATAACAAAATACACTAAAATATATTGGCTTTCAAAGCCAATTAATAAAAAATTACCGTAAAAACAGCAGAGCAAGTAGACTGGCCATCTAGATAGCTGGAAAATGACACATCCTTGGAAATTTTGACTAGAAACCGCTCGCTAGAAAAAGAAATCAGCTTTGAAAAAAAAGGTATACAGACCTTTTTTAGGTATATAGATCTGGTATATATTTGGTATATATACCAAAGGTATATAGACCTTAAAAAGGTGGCAATAGACCTTTACGCTATTCCTGTTCATATTCGATTTTAGGGTGGCCCTGGCACTGACACCGATCGCCACTACCATTTTCACAAAAAAATAAAAATAAAAAAAGGAACTGGTTCTGTTTGAAGACTAGACTCTTAAGACGATATAAAAATAGAACTTAAAGAGTTATGAGTCAATGCAAACATTATATTGAATTGAAATCGAAGCTGAAACACTTCACCAAATCAGCCACGGAGATCTTTATAGATCTAAGAGATCTTTGTGGAGATCTTTATAAGGGAGGGGTATAGACATATTTTAGACCCAAATAATCAAATTGTTTTACAATTTCCCGAGCAGTGATTGGTCAATATTTCGTTAGAGGAAGATCCCCTCTGCCATCCCTTAAGTAAAGGCACGATCACATAAGGAGTTTATTATTAATACCTAATCTATATTTCATCTAATATCCTTACAACCTATTAGTAAATGTACCAAATCTATGTTCGTGATTGTAGCAATGTTGGATATTGATCTTCAAAACATTCAGAAATCTTTTGACAAAAAAAAATATAGACGTTCAACACCAAGCTTGGACCAAATAAAAATACCATATTGCAACTGATTCTGACCATTTTCATTAAAACTATCATTAAGAGGTTCGAAAAATATGTGGTATAACAAAATCTGGTTGAGCCCTGAAATCATTTTTCTAATTCAAATTCTTGTAAAATTTGACACCAAACTTCTAAATACAAACAACACATTGCCACCTGCACGATTCTTTTTATTCACTTATGCAATTGAAATACAATCTATAATTACACATTTCACAATAAACCAGAAACAGATGAGAAAAGCTAAGGTATTAATAAGAATCTTCAATTAGTTCCACTTTTATATCATTTTTAGGTAGTGTGCGAACAACCTACCAGCAAAAAAAAATATGCCAATCAATAGTTAGTAAGAGTAAAAAGTGGCGTAGTGTCGACATAAAAGATCAACGCTATCTAACATTTTACATTTCTTGGAATTTTTGAGTGTAATAACAAGCAAATATTAGTGTAACTAGTGTAATTGACAGGATTATTGTATTATAAGGATCTGATCCCAGTTCCAAAAAAAAACATAATTATAAAGCTTGAAAAAAAAGACAAAATACACGACAAAATACATCGACAAAATCTTTTTTGTCGACACTAGATAACAGTTTTCCCATTTTTAAATTTTCAATTTGGCCTATTATTCCGAAGCATCATTTTTGGACACTGACTATAGTGCAGCACTGTTAATTTGGGAGGGGGGCATTTCGTTCCTACAATTTTTCCCTCTCGTGGATTTTGAAAGTATACTTTTTTAGATTCTAATTGAAAAAGTGTTCTTTTCGGTATTTTCATTGAGAAAACAGGGAAAAAACAACAAAAATTTTCTCACTATATCTTAAAAAAAATTTATTTCCCTCCTCCTCCTCATATTGCCGTGAATTGACACCACCATTAAAGTGGCGAGGGGAGTACATTGAAAAATACACCGAGAAATAGCACCAAGTGGTTGCAGAAGTATGTTCCTGTTAAGTGAGGTAATTATCGTGATATCCCTCCTCCTCCTCATATTGCCGTGAATTGACACCACCATTAAAGTGGTGAGGGGAGTACATTGAAAAATACACCGAGAAATAGCACCAAGCGGTTGCAGAAGTATGTTCCTGTTAAGTGAGGTAATTATCGTGATATCCCTCCTTCTCCTCATATTGCCGTGAATTGACACCACCATTAAAGTGGCGAGGGGAGTACATTGAAAAATACACCGAGAAATAGCACCAAGCTGTTGCAGAATGTTCCTGTTAAGTGAGGTAATTATCGTGATATCCCTCCTCCTCCTCATATTGCCGTGAATTGACACCACCATTAAAGTGGTGAAGGGAGTAAATTGAAAAATACACCGAGAAATAGCACCAAGCTGTTGCAGAAGTATGTTCCTGTTAAGTGAGGTAATTATCGTGATATCCCTCCCCCTCCTCATATTGCCGTGAATTGACACCACCATTAAAGTGGTGAGGGGAGTACATTGAAAAATACACCGAGAAATAGCACCAAGCGGTTGCAGAAGTATGTTCCTGTTAAGTGAGGTAATTATCGTGATATCCCTCCTCCTCCTCATATTGCCGTGAATTGACACCACCATTAAAGTGGCGAGGGGAGTACATTGAAAAATACACCGAGAAATAGCACCAAGCTGTTGCAGAAGTATGTTCCTGTTAAGTGAGGTAATTACCATGATATCCCTCCCCCTCCTCATATTGCCGTGAATTGACACCACCATTAAAGTGGTGAGGGGAGTACATTGAAAAATACACCGAGAAATAGCACCAAGCTGTTGCAGAATGTTCCTGTTAAGTGAGGTAATTATCGTGATATCCCTCCTCCTCCTCATATTGCCGTGAATTGACACCACCATTAAAGTGGCGAGGGGAGTACATTGAAAAATACACCGAGAAATAGCACCAAGCTGTTGCAGAAGTATGTTCCTGTTAAGTGAGGTAATTATCGTGATATCCCTCCTCCTCCTCATATTGCCGTGAATTGACACCACCATTAAAGTGGTGAGGGGAGTACATTGAAAAATACACCGAGAAATAGCACCAAGCTGTTGCAGAAGTATGTTCCTGTTAAGTGAGGTAATTATCGTGATATCCCTCCTCCTCCTCATATTGCCGTGAATTGACACCATCATTAAAGTGGTGAGCGGAGTACATTGAAAAATACACCGAGAAATAGCACCAAGCTGTTGCAGAATGTTCCTGTTAAGTGAGGTAATTATCGTGATATCCCTCCTCCTCCTCATATTGCCGTGAATTGACACCACCATTAAAGTGGCGAGGGAAGTACATTGAAAAATACACCGAGAAATAGCACCAAGCTGTTGCAGAAGTATGTTCCTGTTAAGTGAGGTAATTATCGTGATATCCCTCCTCCTCCTCATATTGCCGTGAATTGACACCACCATTAAAGTGGTGAGGGGAGTACATTGAAAAATACACCGAGAAATAGCACCAAGCTGTTGCAGAATGTTCCTGTTAAGTGAGGTAATTATCGTGATAATCCATAGCTGAAGGTTAGTTTAAACACTTTCTTCCAATTGTTCGGAAGAAGGTATTCTCTCAGTAATTATCATCAATCCAGATTAAGAAATTATCTAAAATAGTAGGCTAGAATATTAATTCGAAGGAATTTTTATAATTAGTTTGAAAGGAATTTTTTTAACTAATTTTTATAATTTATTTGAAAGAATTTTTATAATCAATTTTTATAATTAATTTGAGATAATTTTATAATAAATGTTAATAATTAATAAATATTTAATACATATAATAAATATAATAATTAATTTCATAGCAATTAAATGATTTAATTTTTGTGATAAAGGGAATTCTGCATCAGGATCCTACGCTTCACATGTAGCAATATTCTATACATTCAGCAGCGCTACATATTTGGGTGCACAAGCATATTTGGCACTGCACATTACACTGAAATTGCATGCATATACATCTATTGGTATTTCCAGTTTCATTTTGACACCAATCTAGTGGCGAACCCCTTTTCTAAATTATAAGCACTTGTTTACAAACATTTAAAAACACTCTTTATTAGTTTTAAATTAACATTTGTTTATTTCCTATTTTATTATACATCCACTGTCTTTTGATACCCAAGTTATGTGCAAACATAAACTCAAAAATTTCTAATTAAATATGTTGTCCATACAGCAAAGATGGGGTACTTTTTACCATTGTGGACTAAAATGGATAATTTTTGTAGAAATTGATGTCACATGAAAATGTATGATACCTTGCACTTACTAAGGATTTTGCGTACCAACCGAAAGCATTGGCAGTTTTGTTCACTGGGGTAGGAGGGGGGGGGGGGGTAATTCTTCAATAAAAATACCAAAAAAGTCATTGTTTATTGAAAATACCAAAAATCTATTGGAAATACAAAAAAAGTTTTTTTTTGCTCTAGGGAGAGAGGCGAGGGTAATCCGTCACTAAAAATATCAAAAAAACATTGTTCAATGAAAATACCAAAAAATCTATTGGAAATATAAAAAAAAATATTTTTATTTATTCTAGGGGGAGGATAATTATTTACTAAAAATGCCAAAAAAGCTGTTGTTTAATGAAAATACCAAAACATCTATTGGAAATACAAAAAAGTATTTTTATCATAGGGGGGGGGGGAGGCATAAATGCCAATCGTGGCATTTGGGGTTGAAAAAAATCTTGGAGACATCCCAGAAGTTTCCGAGGATGTCAAATGTATCTAATAGTAAAGAGAATTCTGTATCAGGACCTATACAATTCTGTATCAAGACCGTATTCAGTGGGAGGTGCGGGGTTAGAACCCCCTCCCCAAAATTTTTGTTCGAATCGTGAAAACGCAACAAAAAAGCATATAAACATTTACATTATCAAAATTATATTTGATTTTTAACATTACGCTTTGTTAAATGCAAAAGCACGTAGATATAGCAATTCCTTTAAAACGAACCCTTAAACGGCTTACTATGATGGTTAACATTCTGAATAATTAACAAGTGGAAATTTTTTTCTAGGATTATAATTTTTTAACAAGAATCATGTGTACCTGAATCATTAACAAGTGGGAATTTTTTCTAGGGGGGGGGATAACATTTTGAAGTCAAAGCTTCAAATAAAGGGACATAAATGTACAAAATACATTCAAGTATCAGAAATTAATTGGACAAATCGTCAAGCTCTAGAGGTTTCAGGGGAATGGAGTATAGGAAGGCACTAATCTCTCGAAGTCTGTCTAGAATATAAAACAAGACAGCTGATTAATTGGCGTTTGTTACTGATGCAATTGAAATAATTGAAATAGTTGTTCAAAAATAAAAAGCATTTAAAAATACATAGTAGTAAGAACAAATTAATAAAATTATGACAAAAGGTAGGCACAGCAAGAGATGATGAAAACATATCAAATTTTGGTCAACAACATATATTTTATATATTTTCACTATATATTTAGTGAATATTTTTTATATATTTCATTATATATTATATATTTATATATTTTATATATTTTATATATTTTCACCTTATATATTTTCCCAGGGTAATATCATAAAGCTGCAGGTACATTTCAATATCTTCGCCAATCGTCAAACCAAAATGACGGACTGCTGTCATTAGAAGCAAATTTGTCAACGGAGAAGAAGAGGGCTCTTTCTTGGGTCCATCAACCTAAACAGAAGTTTTGTAATTATATATTTGTATTGATATAGTTATAAATACAAATATGTCTTATCTATATATATAAAAATAAGTTGTCTGTGGATCTGTGGATCTGTGGATCAGGTGACGTCATGTTTCGGCTGACGTCATGAAATTAGTTGCCGTCATTTTTGTTATGACGATGCTTAGTATATTGTAAAACACATTAATTTGGTTAATAATATACCATTTAAAACACCAAAATGAACCTGCTGGAGTAGTCACTCGGTGAGAGAGGGTGTCAGAACGGAGAATGAAGGTCCCAGGTTCAAATCCTGGTTAGGCTAAAAAAGGTAAAAAACTAAAAACTAAAAAAAAAACTGAAAAAACTAAAAAAAGGCAAAAACTACAAAAAAAAACTAAAAACTAATAAAAAAATAAAAAAGCCGAAAAACTAAAAAAACTAAAGAAACTAAAAAAAGGAAAAAACTTAAAAAACTAAAAACTAAAAAAAAAAAAAAGGAAAAATGAAAAATAGAAGAGAAAAAGAATACTAATAAAATTAAAAATAAAAATAAAAAAAAATAAAAAAGATAAAAAGCTAAAAAAAGGTAAAAACCAATAAAAACTAAAAAGAAAAAAAGGTAAAAAACTAAAAAAAAAATTCATCTAAAAAACTAAAAAAAACTAAAAAACGTAAAAACTAAAAGAACTAAAAAAGTAAAAAAAAAACTAAAAAAAGGAAAAAACTGAAAAATAAGCGGGATATAAAACAGGGGGATATAATCCTGGTTAGGCTAAAAAAGGTAAAAAACTAAAAACTAAAAAAAAAAATTGAAAAAACTAAAAAAAGGCAAAAACTACAAAAAAAAACTAAAAACTAATAAAAAAATAAAAAAGCCGAAAAACTAAAAAACTAAAGAAACTAAAAAAAGGAAAAAACTTAAAAAACTAAAAACTAAAAAAAACTAAAAAAAAGGAAAAATGAAAAATAGAAGAGAAAAAGAATACTAATAAAATTAAAAATAAAAATAAAAAAAATAAAAAAGATAAAAAGCTAAAAAAAGGTAAAAACCAATAAAAACTAAAAAGAAAAAAAGGTAAAAAACTAAAAAAAAAATTCATCTAAAAAACTAAAAAAAACTAAAAAACGTAAAAACTAAAAGAACTAAAAAATTAAAAAAAAACTAAAAAAAGGAAAAAACTGAAAAATAAGCGGGATATAAAACAGGGGAATATAAATGACGACCGGGACACCGGGACATAAGGAATATAAATGAATCAGAAAATACAACTCATGTTTCCAAATGACGTCGTTTGGAGCCCAAATTGAAAATCCAGATCAATTTATGTCTACTTTCAAAGTAAAAGGGCAAATTTATCATAGAGCAGGGTCTCTTCTACCATTCTCAGGCGAGAATCATAAATTTTTACAATTGTACTTCATCAGTGATAGAAATTCTGAATTGAATGCACGTTGCGAAATTTCTCCCAACATTGAAAGGACAATCGTTTCCCAATTACAACATCTTTTCCACGAAAATAATAATTTAGTGCGTCTGTTCAAAACAGCCATCGATTTGATGCCTACTTATACGCATAAAATTGTTATTTCCGCTGACAAAACGCCTCCTGGCCAACATGTGCGTAGATACAATGCTCCAACTATCGACGAAGTGGCCATCGTTATGGTCGGTGATCAGTTTTTACCTCGAGATATTATTCTCAGGGTTTCCACCACACGTGCTACAACTAAAAATAGGCCTACCAATAATACTTTTAAGAAATATAAACCCACCAAAGCTTTGCTATGGCACTCGACCTGCCGTAAAAAAAAAACTATGGAAAACCTAATAGAGGCCACAATCTTGACAGGGCCTTTTGAGGGTGAGGCTGTTCTTATTCCTCGCATTCCCAAGATTCCAACGGATCTGCCTTTTCAATTTAAAAGATTGCAATTCCCAATTCGATTAGCATTTGCAATCACCATTAACAAAGCTCAAGGTCAATCATTAGAAAAATGTGGTATAGATCTTAATACTGATTGTTTTTCCCATTGACAATTGTACGTTGCATGTTCGAGGGTCGGTAAACCTGACAATCTATTTATATGCAGCGACAATTGGACAGCGAAGAATGTTGTATATTCGCAAGTTTTACGCAGTTAATTTGTATTTTATCTATCTATCTATCTATCTATCTATATAAAAACGAGTTGTATGTATGCATGTTTGTTTGTTTGTAAAAAGAGCGTTTGCATATGATGTCATTATTAGTACATACGGCTTTGTATATGCAGAGACAATGGGAAAGCCAAGAATGTTGTATATTCGCAATTTTTACGTAGTTTAACTCCTGCAGACGAAATGAATGCTTGCCTAAAAAATTCTAATTTATAGGCACACGTAAAAATATTAAAATTAACTACAAATATGCGTGTCCGATTGCAAAACGATGACTCTGGTCAAACAGTAGACTCAATTTCAGGACGTATACAACTACCTGCTGATTTCTGTAATTTAGTGACGTCCAAAAATGAATTGATTGAAAAAGTATTTCCGAATATTCTAAAAAATTATAAAAATAATAAATGGCTAAGTGAAAGAGCGATTCTCGCACCCAAAAATATAGACGTCCACGAAATCAACAATATTGTTTTGAACAAGATTCGAGACCAGGCAGTCCTTTACAAGTCAGTCGACACAGTTTTGGAACCAAATGAAGCGGTTAATTATCCATCTGAATTTTTAAATTCCATAGATCCTTCAGGGTTTCTACCACACGTGCTACAACTAAAAATAGGCGTACCAATAATACTTTTAAGAAATATCAACCCACCAAAGCTTTGCAATGGCACGCGACTTGCCGTAAAAAAAAAACAATGGAAAACCTAATAGAGGCCACAATCTTGACAGGGCCTTATGAGGGTGAGGCTGTTCTTATTCCTCGCATTCCCATGATTCCAACGGATCTGCTTTTTCAATTTAAAAGATTGCAATTCCCAATTCGATTAGTATTTGCAATCACCATTAACAAAGCTCAAGGTCAATCATTAGAAAAATGTGGTATAGATCTTAATCCTGATTGTTTTTCCCATGGACAATTGTACGTTGCATGTTCGAGGGTCGGTAAACCTGACAATGTATTTATATGCAGCGACAATTGGACAGCGAAGAATGTTGTTTATTCGCAAGTTTTACGCAGTTAATTTGTATTGTATCTATCTATATAAAAACGAGTTATGTGGATGCATGTTTGTTTGTTTGTAAAAAGAGCGTTTGTATATGACGTCATTATTAGTACATACGGCTTTGCATATGCACAGACAATGGGAAAGCCAAGAATGTTGTTTATTCGCAATTTTTGCGTAGTTTGAAACACATATATAAATCTATCTATATTCACAGGTGGGACACAGGGACACAACTACAATGGCGCATAACTAATATGGCGCGTAACGACTTACGCGCGCGGGGGGGCTTGGGGGGGGGGCGCGAAGCGCCCCACCAACTAGGTGTTGGGGTGGCGCGAAGCGCCACCCCAACAGCTAGTATTACATATTTATTCAATCTATTGGTCTATCTATTGATTGAATTAACTAGAGGTATTCCAAGTATATCATGGTAAGAAAAAGATTATTTCACTTCTGGCAAATGGTAGCTATATTGAAAAAAAAAAAACATCCGTGGCATTTAAAATAATGTCAGAAACTTTTTAAAGCAATAAGACCGAGGTATCACCCTCAGCACCCTTATTCAGGCTTAGTCTATGTGAGATTGATGAGACATTAACCCCCCCCCCCATACCTCTTTCTATATTTACCTGAAGGATCACGGAAAGTTAAAGAACTTGGGCATTGAAATTCACTCTTTTAGATGCTATGTGGAGGGCACTTTCCTAGGTGGAACGGAAGTTAAAATTATATATTTAGAATTAATAGAAGTTAGAAGAATTAATAGAAATTATATTTACAATGAAATTATACAAGTTAGAATTAATAAAAACAGAAAGTAATAGATAAACGTTTTGCAATATTACTCCTGGGGGAACATTAAAATAATTATTGCAAAAACAATGACGACATATTTGTGTGGCAAGGTGTCTGGACGCCTCAACTACTACAAATTCAAAATGCATTGTTATTCAAATCTTCCGAACAGGACAAGGGACAAATAAAAATGAAATTTAAATTTTATTTTGTTCTATTAAAACTAATATTAAAACTTCTAAAATAAAATTAAGAAAAGAAACGAAAACCCAAACAGAAAAAAATAAAGGCTCAACTGCAGCACCTCTCCCTTCTAGAAAATTTATTCTAATATTTAACACATTTTTCAGGTTTTAAAATAAATATAAGAATATCCCTATTTGATGACAGCAAAAAAAACAAAACAATGACACTTCTCACAGTGGCAAAGAAAAACAATGACACCTTAGCGAATAAAAAACAGAAAGTAATAGATAAACGTTTTGCAATATTACTCCTGGAGGGAACAGTAAAATAATTATTGTAAAAACAATGACGAAATATTTGTGTGGCAAGGTGTCTGGACGCCTCAACTAATACAAATTCAAACTACATCGTTATTCTAATCTTCCGAACAGGGACAAGGGACAAATAACAATGAAATTTAAATTTTTATTTTGTTCTATTAAAACTAATATTAAAACTTAACTCAAACAGAAAAAAAATAAAGGCTCAACTGCAGCACCTCCCCTTTCTAGGAAATTTATTCCAATATTTAACACATTTTTCAGGTTTTAAAATAAATAAAAGAATGTCTTTTTTTATGACAGGAAAAAAACAAAACAAAAAACAATGACACTTCTCACAATGGCAAAGAAAAACAATGACACCTTAGCGAATAAAAAACAGAAAGTAATAGATAAACGTTTTGCAATATTACTCCTGGAGGAACATTAAAATAATTATTGCAAAAACAATTACAAAATATTTGTGCGGCAAGGTGTCTGGACGCCTCAACTAATACAAATTCAAAATGCATCGTTATTCTAATCTTCCGAACAGAGACAAGGGACAAATAAAAATGAAATTTAATTTTCATTTTGTTAAATTTATCCAGAATGCCGACTTTGGATGGACCCTTCGAAGATCTGAAAGCACTTTAAAGATTAAGTTCAAAAATATATTCAATTTATTTCCAGGTGACACACAATTTCTTTTCAGGGAGGGGGAGTCACGGGCTCTCTAAAAAATAGCAAAACGTCAGGAAACCCCATTGAAAAATGCTGGTTGTAGTTAGCTTTGATTTCCAGTTATAAAAGCAGAAGATTTGTCTACTGTTTCTGTTCTCCAGCTTTGAAGTCATGTCACATTTATTAAGATTGTTTCTCTATCAGAAGGAACAGGGGTTTAAAGGAGTGGGAGAGAAAAACAGAAAGTCCACTAGGAGAAACACCAGAAAATTGTACCCCTCCCCCTTCTTATAAGCCCACAAATACACAAAAAGTTGGAATTCTCTAACATTCAGAGCAAATAAACACTACTGGTAAACAAAAAATTTCCAAACCTCTACCCCCTTACGGAGAAAATTTGTCGAAGCTTACCCACCTACTGCCACAACCTTCTGACAAAAACTCTGGGGGTACCTGGGGAAAATGAGCAATTTAGTGCCCTGAGGAATAGATTTGTGCGGTGCCGTAATATCAGGTTGAAAAAAGAATTAGGCGAATAAACGGTTGGGAAAAACGACTCGAATCAATAAGATTTTACTCTTGTTGTTAATTAACTACTACCTTTATCAATTCTTGTAATTAGACTACACGGTTTGTCATGCATGCTAGCAATCCTTGAATTTCATAGGTTCAATGAAATTTATTCTAATAACGAAGTGAAATGAGACCCAAAAACCT
Source organism: Artemia franciscana (assembly GCF_032884065.1). Classification (NCBI taxonomy): domain Eukaryota; kingdom Metazoa; phylum Arthropoda; class Branchiopoda; order Anostraca; family Artemiidae; genus Artemia; species Artemia franciscana. Next base: position 8,366,816 of record NC_088875.1, on the reverse strand, counting down.
GAGTCTAAGAGATGAGTCGAAATACCAAACAACTGTCGCGTGGTGTCATGGTTGGCTGATCGGAATTCGTCATATCCTCAAATCCCCAGTATGACATCATCCTGCAGAAGAGGTCTTGACAGCCTTTGTCAAAGACCGCTAGTCATCCTGAGCATGGCGTCACATGGCATCACATTCGTCAAAACGGTCCTCTTTGCAGCAATGAACCATTTACAGCACTTGAATCAAATGTTCTTTCAACATGTGGCGTTCCATATTTTTTTTAGTTCTTTATGTGCTTATAATCTCTGGTACTTGTGTATTATACGCCACTCGCCCAAGTTTACGCTGTCTAAAACTCGAGAACAAACCAGTTTCTTCGTTAGTTTCTTTCAGCTTAGCGCGAGGCAAGACAAAGAAGAGTGACAGAATAGATGAGAAATATATAATTAGGGCTATATATTTGCATATTAGGGGAGGGGGTAATGATTTGGGCAGTTTGAAGTTAGAAAAAAAGATTCTTACTTCATAATATGCACAATAATCATACCTAACACATTTTGCATACAGACCCGCTATACTTACGCCCCCCTCCTAATGTGCAATTATATATAGCCCAAATTTGTTTCTAAAGAAACAAAGAAGCCGGTTTGTTCTCTAGCTTTACACATTGTAGGCCTAAACTTGAGTGAGTGGCGTATAATACGCAAGTACCGAATCGCTTATAAGCCGATTGTGCTCACTTCGGACTTTGGATGAATTCAGACAACTACATTTTGAACAATTGAAAGATCTCTGGCAATTTAGCCCAATGTGGGGGCAGCGGTACTTGGCCCGTATTGTTAAATTAATCAGTGGTTTAATTTCTCAAAAACGATAGGGGTGAAAATGGTCACGGTAAAATTGGGTATTTTACGTATTTCACCGTAATTTTACGAATCTCCGTAAAATTGGTATTTTACCTGTTTTACGTAATTTATCTATTTTACATAATTTACGTATTTTACCTATTTTACCGGTATTTTACATGTTTTACTGGTATTTTACTTATTTTACCGATATCTTACATATTTTACGTGGCCTTGCAATTTTTACAGCACAAAAGCGCAAAGAGGTAGACAGAAAAGGGTTGGGCATGATTTATTGATTTTGTTTTGTGTATAGCAGTACTATGATAGCTGTATTAAAGGTCGTCTTTTTGACTTGAATCTCGTGTTACAAGAACGATAAAGTGTATTGTAGTACAGGAAATTAAAATTTTGAAATGGTAAAATATATGAAAAATAAATATGAGCTGAAAGAGAAAAAGTAAAAAAAAAGTTGAAAGAGAAAAGGTAAAATATTAGCTGAAATTAAATTATGTTAGTTGTTGTGAGCTGTTAAAGACAGAAAAGGCTACAAGCAGGATTGGCAAGTGACAAACAAGAAAAAGAATAATAAAATTAAAGAGGGTAATGTCAGCCAGTGGAAAGAAAAGAAGCGAAACTGACAGAAGCACATATTTCGTCTAACAGAGCAGAAGAAAGACTGAATCAAACAAACCAAAAAACCTGCTAGATTAAACGAATGACTATTCACCAACAAGATTGGGCAAGGACTCTCGGAACTTAGTAATTAGCAAGAATACACTCAAGTTCTTGATCTGAATGAAAGATCTGAGAAAACCAGTTTCATAGCCACAAAAAAAAGTGACGACAGGAACTGGGTTCCAGCATTTTTTTGGAGGGAAACAATAGGGGTCAATATCCGGATATTCAAGTGGCATGGGCTATATAATAATTTGTTCTCCAAATTACTGGGTAGGGGAATCAGCCCCCTTGCTCCCCCCAAACGACACCCCAGATGACGGGCGACAGAATGCATTGGACCTATATAATTTGGGTCATATATTTGCACATTAGGGGAAGGGGATTGGGGTAAAGTATTTGGACAGCTTGAAGTTAGGAAACAATTCTTACTTCATAATATGCAGAATAATTGTAGCTAATACATTTTGCATTTAGACTCGCTATACCTTACCCCCCCCCCCCGTCTCCTAATGTGCAGATAGATAGCCCAAACTATATAAGTCCAAGATCCCAAAATAAGGAAACAGTCAATTCAAATAGTTTGGAACAGGTACAGTCACCTGGCTCAGAATCTGAGTCTGAAAGAGGTTAAGTTTGCCAGCAGATCCTAGTGAAGACAGTCTTAATGACTGTGAAAGTGACTGAATGTTCCACTATTATGATCCAAGTGTTGCAAACCACCTTTTTACTTGTATTCGGTGCTTTTATAAATAAATGAAAAATAACATGCGCATGATATGAGATTTTTTTTTTTTTTTTACAAAATAGATGGATTTCTAGATTTCTTTCTTTTTTTTTACAAAATAGATGTCTAAAAATTAAGCACTGCCCAAGTGATGAGGCATTACTTTAGGCTCAAGATTACCAAGGGATAAACCAGACTGTTAATTAAATTGATGAAAGTCTAGATGAAGGGGCATTACCTTGTTTAAGCCTAGGAAAACCAGAATCCTTAAAAATTTCAAGCTGAAGATGATGCTGAAGAGAAATACTCAACTGGTTTTTTAGCTACAGCGTAACTCTAAAACAGCGATTGTACGATATATTTCCAAGGGAGTACCTTATTTTAAGTTATATTACCAATTTTACCGTATTTTACCAATTTTACTTACCGAGTTTTTATTTTACGGTAATTTTACACACTAATTATAATGAATATTAAATATAATAATACCGATAAATATGCGAACCTATGAGGCATCTGTTCACTAATCCGAAGTGGATTTTGGGGAGCACCATTTTGATTTTTGATTTTTTTTAGTGGGGGGGGGGGAAGAGCTACAACACAATCAAATCGAATTTTATCATGAATCACTTCAGATTGTGGAAAAGTAATTCTTTAATTACTTTAATTGCAGTAATCTGGCTTTTCTGGTACTATAGGCTATGCAGATAAATTTGAATTCCATCGATTGCAAGCGCAACCGCAAATCACTTAATACTGTGGATAAATTTGGTTCTATGATAGGAGTAGTAAAATGACACAAGTGCATTGTAAACAATGTTATATTTATAGTAAAAAAGTTCACTGTGGGCGTGTTATTCGGCCAAATGTTATACACAAATTATATGTATAATAAATTAAATTATATATATTTTATATTTTTATATTATATTAATATATTATATTAATATTTATATTAATATAAATACATTATATTAATACATTTATTAATATATTTTTAATAATATATTTTTTTATATTATTATATAAATAAATTAAATTATATGTACAAATTATTGTTAAATCAATCAGTGGTGTAACTAGAGATGAAAATCATGCAATTTAAGTAAATATTAGAGGCTATAGTGCTGACATATATTAATCTATATGGCTCACGCTCACTCATTTGAGCCGAATATTGAAGAGTAGGCTATCCTAGACTCACACCAATAGAAGGAGCAGGAAATATGATAATTTTAAATGTAAATATTGGAATTTGTTCTAAATGTGTCTTTTGCGGGGAGGTAGCTGAAATTGAATTTAGTCTTATTTAATTGCAATCCGGGCCCTTCTCGGAATTTCTACTGCATTACAGTAAGCCAACAAAACTGAAAATAATGTCTTCAACTTGACGAAGTTTAAGGCATATTAGGAGACATCAATTTCAAAATTACAAATGAAAAACAATGAATATCATTCATAGGTTATGAACTTTTGGATCAACCATATAAAGCTTCAGAGAAGAAAAACCACTGATTATGCATCAGAAAAAAAATTAGAAAAACACTTACTGTATCAGCCTCTATAATTGGTTCACTTGCCGTTAAATGCTGAAAAAAATAAAAACATTATTCTAAAATAATACCCTCAAGATTAACGATGCAAAGACTACTTCACATCATATTCCAAACATTTCAGGAATAAAACAGGAGGAATAACCTTAAGGCTCACACAAGTTGTATCGTTGTCCCCAAAACTTATCTTAAAATCTAAAAATGAATTTAAAAACGAGAAAGATTCCTGTTGCAGATTTTTGTCTGATACTTGCAATTTCAGATCCGTAGAGTCAGGAGAGACCGACAGGTTGCGTGAATTCCACAAGATATAGGGAGGGGGGCAAAATATACTTTTAAAAATCCAGGAGGGCGATTTTGTTATTTATTCCAATACAAAAATAGTATTCTCTAATTCAAATTAAATAAAAAAGACTAGTTTTTTTTAACAAAAAGTAAGGAGCGACATTAAAACTTGAAACGAACAGAAATTGCTCCGTGTATGAAATGGGTTGTCCCCTCTTCAACGCCTCGCTCTTTACGCTAAAGTTTTTAATTGTTTTAAAAAGTAGAATTGTGGCAAAGAGTCAAACTTTAGCGTAAAGAGCGAGGGATTGCGGAGTGGACAACCCATTTCATATACGGAGTAATTTCTGTTCGTTTTAAGTTTTAATGTCGCCTCTTACTTTCAGTTAAAAAAAACTAGTTTTTTTTTTACTTAATTTCTGAACGTTTTTGAATTAATGCATGTTGGATTTTGGCTCTCCGGACATAAATTATTAAAATGAAATTTGCATATTAATTCCTTTTTTTTTGCTAAATGGCTTTCTCTTAGTTTTGATCAGAGAAATAAGGGGTGGGGAAGGAGGCGTAGTTGCCCTCCAATTTCTCGGTTACTTAAAAAGGCATGTAGAACTTTTAATTTTTAACGAACATTTTTATTAGTAAAAAATATATGTATCTTAAGAATTACTTTACGTAACAAACTTTTATATTCTAATATTTTTATTATGTATATGAGGGGGTTTGTCCCCCCGTTAATACCTCGCTCTTTACAGTAAATCTTAAGTTTTGTCCCAATTCTTTAAGAATGACCCCCTGAATCAGAAAGGCCGTAGAATAAATAGTTGAAATTACTAAAAATACTATAGCATAAAGAGCGAGGTACTTATCTCCTCCTAAATACCTCGCTCTTTATCCTAAAGTATTTTTAGAACCCCTCATCTGCTTAATAATCTATGTTTTTTTTAGTTTTAATGCTACTCCTTACTTTCAATTGAAAAAACTTTTTCATGTTTATTTTTTCATTGTTTTTTTTTTCATAGTAATGCTAGAAATTCCTGCGCCCTTTTCATTGAATTTCTTTTCCCCAATGACATATTCCTCCAAGGAAAGATCCTCCCACATAGCCCCCTCCCCTCAACTCCACCCCCAAACCAAAAAAATCCCCCTGAAAAGGTCTGTACACTTCCCAATAACCATTACTGTATGTAAACACTGGTCAAAGTTTGTAACTTGCAGCCCCTCCCCCAGGGACCCCAGGGGGAGTAAGTCATCCCCAAAGACAGAGTTATTACGGTTTTCGACTACACGGAACAAAATGGCTATCTCAAAATTTTGATCTGTTGACTTAGGGAAAAAATGAGCGTGGGAGGGAGCCTAGGTGCCCTCCACTTTTTTGGTAACTTAAAAAGGGCACTAGAACTTTTCATTTACGTTAGAATGAGCCCTCTTGCGACATTCTAGGACCACTTGGTCGATACGATGACCCCTGGGGAAAACAAAAAAAAAACAAAAAAAAACAAATAAACACGCACCCGTGATCTGTCATCTGGCAAAAAATACGAAATTCCACATCTTTCTAGGTAGGAGCTTGAAACTTTTGCTATAGGGTTCTCTGATACTCTGAACTCGATGGTGCGATTTTCGTTACGATTCTATGACTTTTAGGGGGTGTTTCCCCCCATTTTCCAAAATAAGGTAAATTTTCTCAGGCTCGTAACTTTTGATGACAAAGACTAAATTTGATACAACTTATACATTTAAAATCAACATGAAAATCCGATTCTTTTGATGTATCATTTAGCATACAAATTCCGATTTTTAAAGTTTCGTTTACTATTGAGCCGGGTCGCTCCTTACTACACAGTTTGTTACCACGAACTGTTTGATAACAAAAGAAGGCGTTTTTTTCAAAATAAAGGGATGGGATGGCAAAAAAAAAAACAATTAGGAAAAGACATTGACCCCCTCTTCACGTAATTGATTCCTGATTATATTTCTAAATTAAAAAATATACAGTTAAATATATTAAATATATTAAATTATATTTCTAAATTAAAAAATATACAGTTAAATATTGATAAATAAATGGGGTTAGAAGAAGGTTGAAGAAATTAAATTGCTCATGTTAGCTTACATTTCTCCATTAAACACGAAACACTAAATGCGAATATGCAACAAGAACTAAGACATATAGATTTCAATTTAATTGGGGAAGGATCGAAGCCATCCCACCCTCTAGTTTAGGCCATGCCACAAGGAAATATTTTACCCAAGAATAAAGTGTTACGTGTTTCAAGTGGGTGGGGCAAAAGTTCGTCATACTGAAGGGCAGTACCTAGAGGGCAGAGCCCTAAAACCAGTTGTTTGGGGAAGCAAAATCGTGTTCATCTACCACACACAGTGCACAGCCCCTTTGTTTCTTTGATCTTTTCGTCACAGACAATGGTCATAATCTATCAGACTTTTTCATTACACCTCCCTTTTTGTCAAATACTTGTTTTTTCGAAAAATTCCTTCCAGACTGGCAAAAATTCAAAGCAACAAGCAGAATGGGCGGTCAAAAATAGAATCAATTTGAACATTGAATAAATTTATGCAATCCATTATAATCCTAGAAAGTAAACTTCAAGTTTCCAAAAAATCGTAAAACACACAAAAAGGTATGTCTGTATTACGAATTTTACTTTTGATAAAATTGAAATTGTTTTTCAGTAGCGACATAGGTACATTTACTTGAATGAAATGAAATCTGAATATATATATATATATATATATATATATATATATATATATATATATATATATATATATATATATATATATATATATATATATATATATATATATATATATATTAGTCGAACTTTTTTACATGATAGTTAAACAGAGACTGAGACTTAAACCAGGACTGAGTAGAATGGAGGTTGAGTTGAAAGGGGTGAGTTAAATGAGTTGAGCCGAACGGAACTGAGTTAAACTTCCTCACGCAGTCAAGACCTCCTTTCCCCGCCTCTTTGTGTTTATTAAATAAAAAAGAAGTTTTATTAACTGAAAATAAGAAGCGACATTAAAACTTAAAAAGAACAGAACTTACTCCGTATATGAAAGGGGCTTTTCCTCCTCAACGCCCCGGTCCTTACGCTAAAGTTTGACTCTTTGTCTTAACTCTGCTTTTTATAACAGTAAAAAACTTTAGCGTAAAGAGCGGGGCGTTGAGGAGGAAAAGCCCTCCTTCGGAGGGGGAAGGCCCCTCCTCAACACCCCGCTCTTTACGCTAAAGTTTGATTCATTCTCATAGCTCTACTTTTTAAAACAATACAAAGCTTATTTTACTTTTTTTTTGACAAATAATAACCTTATAATAACCAAAGTTTGATTTCTGTTCCAGTTGTTTAAGAATGGCCCCTGAATCACAAAGGTAAAATTAAACGCAAAGATTGACCAGAAAACAAACCAAACAAATTATGGTTTATATCGGTCATTATTTAACAAAATTAAAACTTTAGCATAGAAAGCCAGGTATTGACTACAGGGTGAACTTCCTCGTATATGTAATATGAGGGGGCTCACCCCCTCGTCTATACCTCGCTCTTTACGCTAAAGTTCGAATTTTGTCCCAATTCTTTAAAAATGACCCCTGAATCACAAAGGCCGTTTAATTAGAATAGATAGCTCTTTTGAAATTACTGCAAATCCTTTAGAGTAAAGAGTGAGGCATTGACGAAGCGATGAAACCCTAATATACATAATAATTTCTTTTTTTTTAATATTTTAAGTTACTCCTTACTTTCAGCGGAAAAAAACTTTAATAATGATTTAATGAAAGATGAATTTGTGGATGATAGAGGAATCGGAAATGAAATTGAATTTCAGCCTTGTACTGGAGATGAAATTCTGAAGGTTGTGAAAACAATCAAATCGAATTCAGCAGGGATTGATGGCATTAATCTGAAAACTTTTAAGTCAGTGATGTGTTATTTGATGCCATGTCTAGTCCATATCATCAATCTTTCCCTCCGAACCGGTATATTCCCTGATGCGCTTAAAAGGGCAAAAGTAATCCCCCTTCACAAAGGTGGCTCTAACCTAGAAATTGAAAATTATAGACCCATATCAATCCTACCCTTGTTTTCGAAAATATTTGAAAAAATTGTGCATAAAAGGCTTTATGATCACCTTATGAAAACGGGGATGTTAAGTGAAAACCAGTTTGGCTTTAGGAAAGGTCACTCGACGGCGGATGCCGTGCATTCCCTTTGTGATACTGTAAATAAATGCTTTGAACGTGGTGAAATCCCTTTGACCGTTTTCATCGATTTTAGAAAAGCATTCGATACAGTGGATTTTAATATACTACTCAAAAGTCTACAATCACTTGGAGTTCGTGGTAATTATTTAAAGTGGTTTAATAGTTTTTTAAGTGGTAGATCTATTCAAGTTGTATTAAATGATGTGTTTTCTTCTCCTTTTCAAGTGAGGTGTGGTGTACCTCAGGGGTCTGTTTTGGGACCACTTCTGTACCTTGTGTATGTTGATTCAATGCGTTTCTACTTACCTGAATGTTGTATTACGACTTTTGCGGATGATACAGCTTTAACTATGTCTAGTCAATCTGTCGATGAGTTGTTGTTGAAAGTTAATAGGGTATTAAAGGCATTTTTTGTATTTACAAGTTTGAGCCTTTTGTCAGCAAACGTTAATAAAACTAATTTTATGATTTATAGGAGAGTTGGTAAGCCTCCATGTGTTGATAAAAAGATATTTTTTAACAGCAGGCCTCTGTCACAACTGCATGAAGTGCGTTATTTGGGGTTCCAGCTTGATTGTAATCTATCTTGGAAGAACCATAGTGATCTTGTTGCAGCTAAAGTTGCTAGAGGTTTGGGAATTTTGCGTCGATTAAAGCATGTTTTACCATTACCAGTTCTTTTATTATTATACCACACCATTGTTGCACCTTATATTTCTTGTGGTTGTGTCCTTTGGTCTAGTAATTTCTATTCAAATTTTAAAAGAGTGCAGATCCTACAAAATAAAACAATACGTCTTCTTGGTAATTATGTAGAAAATGTGAATGATACCGCGTCATGTTTTAAGAAATTACGAGTGTTCAGATTCGAGATTATCAAGCTGCTGTTTTTGCGTATCGATGTTGCAATGATGTATGTCCTCCAGTTTTTACCAGTTTTTGTCGAGTAAATCGTTCACTCCATGGGTATGAGACTAGAGAGACAGATAATTTTATTGTTGAGTACCGAGACACCACACGTGCAGCTTTCGGAATTAGGTATTTAGCTCCGGCTATTTAGAATGATATCCCAGCTGGCATTAGGGACGCGGAACATATTGGGTTGTTTAAAGTAAATTTAAAAAAACATTTATTGGAAGTGGGGAGATAATTCTTTTTTTTTCTTTTTCTTCTTTTTTTTAATTATTGTTAGCCTTTATTTATTTATATTCTGGTATTAAGGAGTAATTGAGTGAGAGTGTTTTGTCCTTCTTTAGTTTCCGTTTTTTTTTTAGTTTCTGTTTTTTTTTTCTTCTTAAATTAGGTTGAGAATCAGAGGATTGCAGCCGTCCAACATCAGGCTCTTTGAGCCTTCCCCAGGGCGGTTGTGTGTATTTATAGTTTTTGTAATTAGTAGTTAATAAAGATAGTTCTAATAATTTTCTATTTAATTTCTGATTATTTTTTCAGTAATCCTGGGAAATCCAGCGGCCCTTCAGGGAAAGTGTCTTCCTTCATGATAAATTCCTCTATGGAAAGATCCTCCCACGTAAACCAATGACCCAGCCCCTCCCTCCCCCCAGAAAAAAATCCCCCTGAAAACGTATGTATACTTGCCAATAACCAAAACTATATGTTAACAATTGGCAAAGTTCACAACTTGCAGCCCTTCCCCTGAGGACTATGGGGATTAAGTCGTCCTCAAAGACATAGTTATTAGATATGTCGACTATGTTGAACAAAATGGCTATCTCAAAATTTTGATCCGGTGACTTTGGGAAAAAATGAGCGTAGGAGGGGGCCTAGTTGTTCTCCAATTTTTTGGTCACTTAAAAAAGACACTAGAACTTCTGATTTCCATTCGAATGAGCACTCTGGTGAATTTCTACGATCACTGGATCGACACGATCACCCCTGGGAAAAACAAACAAAAAAACAAACAAATAAACGCGCATCCCTGATATTTCTTCTGGCAAAACCTCTACAGCAGGATTCTCAGATACAGCTGAATCTGATGGTGTGATTTTCTTTAAGATTCTATTACTTTTAGGGGGTGTTTCTCCTTGTTTTCGAAAATAAGGAAAATTTTCTCAATCTCGTAACTTTTGATAGGCAGGAATAAACTTAATGAAACTTATATATTTAAAATCAGCATAAAAATCCGATTCTTTTGATGCATCAATTGGTATCAAAATTCCGTTTTTTTAGAGTTTCAGTTACTATTGAGCCGGGTCGCTCCTTACTTACAGTTCGTTACCACGAACTGTTTGAAATTAATTCTCTTAGAATAATCGATTTGGTACTTTTGTCTAATAGCCACCACACTCAAGTTCTGTCGAGAAGTGAAGTTTGATTAATGCTAATGAAATAAAACAAAATATGATGAAAGTATAATACTTTATCAGCAAAATTATGAAAACTACAATAAAGAGTTACGGAAGGGGGGACCACCCAGAACACATTATATTAAATATGTAACCTAAACCAACCTAACGTAGCCAAAATTCCAACTAAATATTTAATGAAAATATAGCTAAAATGTAGTTTCCCACCGAGCCGAGGCTAATATTGTCTGGTATAAAAACCATGAAAACCGGTTATTGTCTAATGTTCGCGAAACAAGATCTTGAGTGTGGTGGCTATAAGACAGAAGTGCCATCGATTTTAACAATTTCCCCCACCACAACCTCATCCATACCAGTCCCAAAAACCATTGCTGCACTTTTCATGGCCAAGAAACAAATTGTAGAGGCGATAATAAAAATTGTTTAATACGGCTCAACTGTTTAATGGCTCATCACAATTTCCAAAATAGAATGGGCACCAAACAAGGGAGATGAGTCATTGAGAAACAAAATGATATTAAAAAATATATAAAAATAGGATTATGAAAAATGCGCCTAGTCTTCCGGCCTTCAAGTCACGGGCAAAGAAGTTTCTTTTATCTCGTGAGTGATTTTGATGTGAAGCCCGCTCCAGGTTGTCATTCTATTCAAGGCATTTCCTTGATTTTTTGCAGTTAATTTTTGTTTTGTTTTCTGTCTTCTTCTTGTCTTTTTCTCTTTCTCTCTTTTCCTTTCTTCCTTCATCAGCCGAGTTTCTTTTGTGTTGATTAGCGTGATATGAATGTTGTTTTAAATGGTGATAACCTCGCTTGCTCTTCCAAGCTTATTGCCTTTCTCGGCAGGCGAATGGCGAATACTGTTTGTTTTCTTTTTAATAAATTTATATCTCTCTCTCAATTATGAAAAATATTTCCATTGAGATTTTGTTGAAAACAAAGCTCCTGGCAGCACTTGCCCCAACCTAGGAAATTTCCTGGTGGCGCTCGTGCTTAATAGCATCCTTTTTTTTTGAACTTTCCTCTGAAATTTGCTCAGAAATTTTCAAACGGAAGGTATTTTCATAGGAAGTATACTTTAAACATATAAAGAAATGTTAAAACACTCTAATAAACATACTAATTGCACAAACATAGCATTTGCTACATTTTGTTCTAGTATATTGAATTGATTGGTAAAAATAATATTCGAAATTTCGAGCTTTTACTTTTTGTAAGCTTAGCAAAAGGATTTGTCCTTTTTTCCCAGAAAAAGTGCAAATGGAAAACAGCACAAGTCACATAAAAATTTTCACAGTTTCTCGTTAGCCTTGTTTGATCTTCTTTTCTTCGTAAGTACTTCGATATTTTTATTACTTTTTTATGAGGAAATAAGATCATTTGTTTACTTATTTACATTAATATTTACAACTTGATTAGCCTAAGTCAGTACTAGTTTATACATAAAAACTCAATTATATTAATAACTTGGTTTTTAAATAACATATAAGTACTTACAACTTGATACAAATGAAAGATCCCCACTGAAGAACTTCCAACAACCTTTTCTCCAACACGTGGGACAAAGTCAAGACCCAGTTTTCTAAAAATAAAATGGTAAATTAACAAGTACTGAAAATAATAAACTGATGGTCAGGAATTTTGCAAAAATTTCGAAAAAAATATTATGATTGGAGAAGCAGCTGCAGCCTAGTAAAAGCGAACAACGGCCCATAGCGACCTAAGCAAATATTAAAATAAGTGTTTTAAAGACACTGTCTAGTGATGTAGATCTCCCTAGTTTTTCGAAATACCTTTTTTGGGGGGATACTTTCATAGAAAAATCCCTTCTTAGTATTTTCATTAGTACCTACGTATTATATCGACCACACCCAAGAAGTGAAGTTAGGTTAATTATAATGAAATATATCAAATCCCACGCCTATTGGATCTGGGCCTGCATGCTATCAATACAATATCCAAAAAATAACTAATTTACAATCAATAAAATAAATAAGTTCAAATTGATCCATTATTTTTAACCTAAGCTTTCACACATTTGACTGTGAACCACACTCATAATTTTGTCGACCCGAGAACTGGTGCATCTACTCAACTACAAGTGCATCTACTAGAGAGCGTATCTACTAGATGCATCTACATCTATCTAACTGGCGCATCTACTAGAGAGAATGTGGGGTTCCGCAAAGTGGAGGAACAAACGGCACCGAGGTGCGACCCACCATCATTTGAAATCATATCTAGCGGAGTATATGTGGCGGGCGGCAGTGACGGCAGTAGGCAGAGCCCCCTTCAACGCGATTTTTACCGACATCTATGCGTTCTGAGCAGCCTGATTTCCAAAGTCATCTATTGTATTTTCCATAATTTTGTTTATAAAATATTACATTTTCGTTATATTTTGGGTATATTTCATTATGAATAACCAAACTTAACTTCTTAGGTGTGGTCGAGATAATACGAAAGTATTTTTTCATTGAAAAAAAAACTGATATAGTGCTCCCCTAGATTTTGAAAATTTACTTTTCCCCCTTTTAAATATTCGTGAATTGACGCCACTGCCTGAAACCCCTCTAATACCAGCAAAGTTTTGATTGTTTAGACATTTTTCATATATTTCCTCTACTCTGTTTTTAAATTGCTGCCCCCTATTTTCTAAATTCTCACAAACGTGTCTGAGGATTTAAACCTACCCAGAGATCTACAGAGCTACACTTAACCACTTAGAGCAAATAAATTCTAGATGTTTACTTAGTTTTCCCTCTCCCGGAAGTGACTAGCACCCCCTCCGGTACGAAATTCTGGCTACGCCCCTTACAAACCCAACATAAGAATAAATTAGAGTTATGTCATTTCTTGCAAGTAACTTCTAGATTAGTTTGCATTGAACGGATATAAAAACATAAAAACTGTTACGGGTTTGGTACATTTGTGTCAGCAATCCCAATATTTAGCCTTTGGTCAGATAGGCGTGAAACATTGTGCAGTGTCTCTGGAGCCGCCGACACAACCCGTGACGCGGCATAAAGCAATCTTATGTCAGTTAGAAATTCTGCTGGCAAGAGATAATACATGATTGTTGCCTGCTATAAAAGGATAAAAAAGAAAATTAGTTTAGTGTACCAAGCTGTATTTGACCTCCTTTGAAGTTAAGGATATTTAAAGAACTTTTGGAAGGTCGAAAAGGTATATTAAAGAAGCTCATTTTGCATATGTGTTAAGTTCTAAGCCTAGTTAGCTAGACGTTTCTGTGAGCGACGAACAGTGGCGCTTATTCGCGAAAACGGGGGAGGCATGTATTTTTCAAAGTTTAAGACGGGGGTCAATTATATTGTTGTTGTTTTTTTTCAATGAAGATGTCAGCACCACGTAAAAAATTTGAAGCTCCTAGGCCTACCTCCACCTGTTTTATTTTTTGTAGTAGCCTACTTTATTTTGGCTAACATTCACTTAAGCTAACGGACTATCTTAGATTCTACGCAGCAGATAGCCTACCCGTTATACAACGGATTAAACAATAGAAACAACAACAAAGGATAGGCTGGGCACCCTTAGGGAGGGGAGGGGCCAGGGGCTCCAACCCCCACCCCCCAATATTAAGTATGAAGTTAGTACCCCTTTTCATAGAATCTTTTAACCATCACAATTAGGCAAGGGGTAGAGAGGATCGAGGTTGAAAACGTCTCTTCATGCCCATATTTCAGTTGTAAATCCCTTTTGAAGTAGGCCTATTATTTACCTACACAGAAACTTTCTCAGTGCATGAAATTCAGTACCGTGGATCGGACAGGGAGGGGGGGGGGTTAAATTAGGATGGCAGTCTATTTTGAAATAGCTTGATGTAGCTTATTTTTGGTGTAGGTCTTTTCCAAAAGTCTCATAGATGTAGTACAGCAAATAGCGAAGTTAGCAAAAAGCTCATATACTAGACCGGACTTTTTATCGTAGTAGCCTAGTTATTGTCTGATGCTCTTCTTCATCTTTTTTTTTACCTTTCAACTATATCAAACAGGGAGGGGGGTTGACCAAGGCCGTATCCAGGGGGTTTGAATCCTCCCTCCTGAATTATTTGTCCGACTCGCAAAAACGTAACAAAAATGAATAAAAACAAGTTTTTTAAAGCTCTCTTTGTAAACCCGACCCCTGGAAAAAATCATTTAACAAAAAAAAAAAATCCTGGATTCAACCCTTGGGTTGACCATCTTGAGCCTTATTTGATTCGAGATGTCTGTCGTCACGATAAGGACTAAAGTTCAATACAATATCATACTCCTAACATTTAGGGCGTCTTTGAACAACATAAATAGTTTGTAGACCCTCACCTTTATCAACAGAGATTCACATAATGGAAAGAATTCCTGGTGCTTCACCAGTGGTGTAATTTCGTTTGAATACTAGGGGAGGGAATTTCAAACTAATTTTCCTGAATCAAGTGAAAATGACAGTTAAAATTGAAAAATGAGCCATATAGTAAAAAAAAGGTAAAGATGTACTAAATAAAACTCACCCGTTTCTGTGGATGCTGAGTTATACAGGCTTATCTTAGTTTTCATAATATTTTTGAAGAAACTAAATTGCAGCTACGGGGGCAAACCTAGGTCTGGGAGGGGCAATTGCCCCCCTGTCCCATATTAAATCACGTGCCTCTGCTCTTCACCCCCTCCTTCCTACCAAAAACTCAACTGTCTGAAACAAATTATGGCAGTATATGTCTGAAGATGCATTTTTGGAATCTACTTTTAAAATGGCGGCTTTTTGGCAACTCGCAAAGTTGTACAGCTAAATGAGTGGAACAATCTTTGTTCGGAGTTTTATGTCTTATAGAACTCAAAATTTGACAATAAACTTCCCCAGTGATAAATACTAAATTGTTTCGAAGGAAGAGCGCCTGTTATTAAAGTAAGTGGCTTCGGTAGATGACTATAGGGAGGGGACTATTTACATGCGAAATTACAGATGAATAGAAGAATACAGACTGGGACAGATCTACTTTTTTCAGATTGTAAGCCTTGGAAAAGGGGTTCCTAGAATCTTCCAAGCCAAACTGAGTAATTACCCAAAATTAGAACCTATTGTGGTACTTGTGTATTATACACCACTCAATCACGTTTACGCTGTGTAAAACTCGAGAACAAACCGGTTTCTCCGTTACTTTAGAAAACAAATTTGGGCTATATATTTGCACATTAGAGGGCGGGGATAAAATATAGCGGGTCTGCATGCAAAATGTGTTAGATACAATTATTCTGCATATTATAAAGTAAGGATTCTTTTCAAACTTCAAACTGTCCAAATACTTTACCCCTCCGCCTAATGTGCTAATATATAACCCAAATTATATATTACCCATCCATTCTGTTACTTGTCTTTGTCTTGTCTCACGCTAAGCTAAAAGAAACTAACGAAGAAACTGCTTTGTTATCGAGTTTTACACAGCGTAAACTTGAGTGAGTGGCGTTTAATACACAAGTGCCCCTATTTTTGCACAAGCATTCAAACCTTACAAGTAGGGGAGGAATAAGGATGGAAGCGCCTCCTCAGGTCCTAATGAAAGCTATATTTCCCTAGCTCAAAAAAGTCCTAAAACCTCAGGGCGCAAAGGGATGGGTGGAAGTGGGTACTTAAAACTTGCAGGGCCCCAATTTGGGGCATAGATCTATGAAGTCTCATTTATATAACTCATCAACTTTCCCATTTTGTGAAAAGACGATGAAAGGAAATAGTCGCTTAACTGGAGGCGCATCTTCATTTGGCAGTCTTGGCAAGCTAGCGAAGATTCTGTTGCTATAGTCTGCAATGTTCCCGTCTGAAATGTGGACTTCTGGAAATATTCACCTCTGCCATACATAACATTTCGCGTTTAAGCGCTTTATGCTAGTTTATATACCAACATAAATATTCATTAAGATTAAATTTGCGAACGAGAGGTTGCGAACTCTCTACCACCTGCCACACAGGGTGGCAGTCTTGTAAACCCTCGTAAAACCTATTTACAAGGTTTAGGATGGAGTTGCTTACGCTATAAGAAGGTTTAGAATGCATTCTCACTTTCAGTAACATAAAAGCAAGTAACTTCAACCACGTAAAAGGTATTGTAATAGCTGTAAATATACTTTTAGGCCACTCTGTACATATCGGAGTATCACTTTTTCTGAAGCATGAGGCACACTTCCGCCGCCCCGTGCGTCCTCATGCCATGGTGTACATAACTTTGAAAGTGGATGACCCTTTGTGAATCTCATTTTAATTTTACGGAAATTGTCCAAATAGACTCATGCTTTAAGACCAAAAACAACTTGAACATCAATCTGAATCCGTTAAACCGCCTTAGTATGAAAAACCCTAGTCACGTAAAATCTATATTTGTTTTTAATTGAGTGCATTAATAATACTAAATTGGTGGCAAAGACAAGAATTATAAACTAGTAAAATAAAAAAGGGGCGAAAACAATCAGTCTTTTTTAAAGAATCGATAGAGAATTAAAAACAAGAATATGGTAGGCCTATTCATCGTTTGTGATTGACAAGTATTTCAAGGGCTGTAAATATTTGAAAATATTACATTTCTCCATCATTTTTATGTACTAATTCATTTATCGCTACAGTGTTTCACGCGCTCGTTGTTTCAGAAAAAAAAAAAAAAAAAATCAAAGATTTTTGAAAAAATCAAAAAAAAAAAAAATCAAAAAATCAAGGTTTATAAGAGTTTTGCAAAATTATCAAAGGCTCATAACTGTCATCCAAAAAAAATGAGTAGAATACTTTTGCTTCAATTTGATTCTGTATCAATTGGTATACAATTTGACAAGAACGGCCTTCAATTATCTGAATACTTGCCTAAAAACGACTGGCTTTGGTAAGCTTCTTCGTCGCAGTCAGTTCTGGACCATAATATTTTGCACCAAAAAACAAAGGGTAATTAGGTAATTTTTTAGAGTAATTAGGAAGACGGGAAAGCTTCCTCTAGTGCTTATCTAGCTGCCAGAGGACTTAGGAGGAGGTAAGAAGTAATAGCCACTATAGAGGCCAAAAATGTCACCCCCTCCCCCAAAAATGCTTCTGGCTTAAACTAGGTTAGTGTAAGGGTCTATCTTATATCCCTATGACCAACTTCATGGATGAGTTCCCGCCCCTACACCCTACCCTTGCGTGTAAATTTGCACGTTTTTTAATTCAGAATAGCTGCAAATAATTAATGGTTTTCTTGAAAAGCAAATCTTGCCATGGAAAATGAAAAAAAGAGACAGACAACAAATCTAGCTTCTTTTTCAAAAATGAGCTAGAAAGTAAGAAAGATGAATCTGAGAGGCCCCACTTTCCACCGCCAGGTTTACATCTTGAAGTGCCACGTGTACCACACAGCCCGTTTGCCACGCTTTCATCACACTTGGCACGTGACACCTGGTTTTTGTGATTTCTGAAAATCAATGGCCCCTAAAGTGAATCTTTGTGAACCGTTCAGTACCTTCATTCCCAGGTATATTCTTGCCCTACTCGCCCCTACTCCGCCCCACACTCGGCTGTGTAATATACACATTTTTAAATTAGATTTGCTGCTATACACTGGTGACTTTTCTTTCAATAAGGTTATTTTTTAAATACTTCATTGTGTCATTCGAAAATAAAAACAACTTTTGTTTAAAAGTAATTGATGGAAGAAAGTTTCTCTGGTTGATTTCTCTACCGGTCCCACTTTATTGACTTATTTCCTTCAGAATTTTGTCAAAATCACAGGGAGAGGGGAGCAAAATTGGACCCAATTTTCTAAAGTCGACTGAAAATGACAGTAAAAAATGAATTTGAGCCATATAGTAGCCTACTATAAAAGCAAATGTATACTAAAAAAAACAAATCTCTTTGTGTGGATGCTTGAATTATGTAGGCCTATCTTGGTTTTGACAATATTTTTGAAGACGCTAAATTTCAACTGGGGGGGGGGCAAACTTGGGTATTGGGGGGCAGTTGCATCCCTGCCCTGTAGAAATTACACCCCTGCATAACAAGAGGGGAAGTTTGGCCATGCCTGGGACAAAAATGTTTCAGTAGCTCTAGTTGATAGACAACTTAAATTTCTGTAGACATACTGTTTAAAACTAAGTAACCCCTAATTTAGCTACACATTGTTATTTTGTCAGTTTTTTTTTCATTGAAATCTTTGATCCAATGGCGCCAATTAACAAAAATTTAGGGTGGGGACAATCTTTTAAATTTAGGGGGTGAAATGTTGCTGTTTTTTTTTCAATGCAGATGCCAAAAGAGTATTTTTCAAAATCTGGGGGAGCAGATGCCAGTCCCTACCTCCCCAAACTAACGTCACTGTTTTGACTAAACTGTTCCCAGGAAAGAGGGAATACCTTACTTTAATTTTATATAAAATATAGAAATGGATGATATGCTCTTTTGTTTTAGGAAGGAGTATTTGAGCTTTTTTGAATTTAGGTAATTGTAGGGATTTGTATTAAAATTAGATACCTTAGCCTTAGAATTGAAAGACAATGGGTATTTATTTATTAAACGAAACACACTCAAGAATTACGCTTAGGTTAGGAATCAGAAAACCAGTTTCATAGGAACAAAGACAAGTGACGGAAACATCAAAAACAAGAAGAATAATAGGGAATTCTTTTCGTAAGACAGTTGATATCTAATTTGAATGAATAATTGTGGCCCTATGTCCAACGGCCATTCTCAGCAAAAGATAAAAAAAGACTTACAATAACATACAACCAATAAAACTATTACCCCTTCCCCTTTATAATAAAGATCTATTACCGCTTCCCCTTTAATATTAGCTATGTGCCTCTATGGCAGTACGGATGTTCCACTTCAATGAAAAAATCGGCCAAATGACGAAAGCGAGTCTTTCCAAAAGGAAAATTACCATCTCTCCCCAAGTACCATCTTGCAGAGGGTTCTTCAAGTTCTCTTCTCACACCACAGTTTGACCCCCTCCCCCTCGGACCCAAGTTTGCCCCACTCAGCTGAAATTTAGTTTCTTCCCAGAAATGTTGTCAAAACTAGGATTAGCCTGCATAATTAAAGCTTCCACAGAAACGTTTTTTTTGTTTTTAGTATATCTTTACCTTTTTCGTTACATGACTCATTTTCCAGTTTTCACTGTCATTTTCACTTGATTAGGAAAAAATGACTCCAAATTTGCCCCCCTCCCCTCCGATTTTGACGAAATTACGCCATTGGATCGACATGCAGTCGTAACGACCGAATTGAATGTCGGCGTGATAAAATTAACAAGCAATCGATAGCAGGAAAACCCTTGGATTTGTCTGACACTGCGTTACTCATCAAAAGAATTTACAACCACTGGACCAAAGCAATGCCCTCCAAACAATTTGTCTCAAACCTTCAATAAAAATCCCAAGCCCTTGAGGCGACACGTCGAATGCGGTGAAACTTGTGTCAAAGACAAAACCATTTAGTCACGGCTAAGGCAATAACAGCTATCTAAATGAAAGGGGAATCGAATGACATCCAAGTAACGGTGACAATATGGGCCACACATAATCAAGTGATACGGAATAAATTATTGTCAGCCTGTGACATCCCACTATGCAAATCATGTCCAATTTCATGAAAACGTGTGGATGTTTTACTTCAGGCATTTTATTTATCTTGATTAATGATATAAACTCTAGTTGTGGTATTTGATTTAATACATACCTGAAAGATATTGAATGCTTTGGGTATCAAGAGCCGAAGAGCGATATTTATGCGGTGGGAAAGTAATCTGTTACTGAGGTCCTATCTTGTGTACAGTTTTTCCGTTAGGAATCCAAGAATTGCATAATAGACTGTTTATCTAGTACAGAAAAAACCTCAGTAGGGGGTTAGGTACTTGTGTATTATTCAGAACACACACAATAAGTGAAGAGGTGGTTAGATTACGTCAAGTTAGGTATTTGATATAATGCACCCCCCCCTAGTGTTCAAATATATAGCCCAAACTTTTGATAAAGCTGATGAAATAAAACAAAATATGATGAAAATATAATGCTTTATTAGGAAAATTGTAAAATTAACAACTTAGAATTATGTACCCGAACGCATGACGTACTGTTTTGTTGTGGGAAACAACCCCTTATCCTGGAAAAATATAATTGCCTCTTTTTCAGTCTTTGGCAAATACCAAATCTTTATTTCAAAATCCATATTCAGACACTATCTTCTATCGCTATGTGTAGCAAACTAAATTGAGTTTTGTCTTTGTGGCTTTGAAACCGGATTTTTTCAGCAAAACTCTTGAGTGTGTTCTGAATTGAATATTGAACAGTGTCAATTGAACAGTTAATTGAATTGAATCAATTGAATCAAATATTTCATTCAAATGTACCTGCATCATAGTTTGTTTCACGAAAGAACCTAACTTCACTTATTTAGTGTGTTCTGAATAATACACAAGTACCGGGGATTATAATTTTCAAGGGGTACTTTCAACAGAGCTTTTGGTACTTGTCTGTTAAATAGAACATCCTCGAAAAGTGAAGTTAAATAATCATAATGAAATACTTTAGTTTATATAATATTACAATTCGAATTATAAATTTGCACATTAGGGGGGAGGAGGCGGGGGTAAAGTAACTCAATCTAATCTAACCTACCTTAACCCCCAACCCCTCCTGAAGTGTAAATATGTAGCCCAAATTATACAGTTCAAATGCATTCTGGGATAAGTTATTTGTCTTGTAGGTATGAAACCGGTTTTCTTTGATGTGACAATCAGCTAAATATACGTAATGATTGAGAATGTTGTGTTTAACAGACAAGTACTGAGCTTTCTTAGCCTCAGATCGAGCAAGTACAGATAATTTATTTTGGAGTGGTTTTATATTACGGAGGGAGACCATAAATATGTGCATAAGTTAAGTCAACCCAAGACATAAGAAAAAAAAGTGATGCGGCTAATAAAAGATGTAAAGCTGAACTGGTCAGCGATTACAAAACAAAGAAGTGAATCTGGATTCCTTTATATATATTTAATTTATATTATTTTAGTTTTAGATTCTAGTTGTGTTTTTTTTCTACGCTGAAGACGCCTTGTTATACAAGGGCAAATATTCGTATGATTCTTGTTCTCTTCATTTCCCTCTACTGGCCATACACACATTTGTCATTTCCAGACTCATTTTTTGGTGACGAGGGCTCTCAGACTAGCGTCCCACTTGCGAAATGTCAAAATTAATTGTCTCCCCTATTTTTCACTATACCCCTTCGAATTAGTTTCATGTGTACGTGAGTTAATTTTGATGCTGGTTCGAGATAGTGGAGCGCCAACTCCGAGAAATAAGACAGATGTCTCATTTTCTGGCTTTTCTCTATGCAGCAGAAACAACAAAGAATATTCAATACTATGCAATAGACAAACAAAGCAGGATGCAAAACTAGACAACGCCTCAAAACAGGCCAATCTAACACAGGAAATTCAAACAGCAACTTGACACGTGTCTATTTACAACGCTAGCAATCAGCTAAATTACACGACTAACAACTAGAACAGTAAAAGTATTACATCTTTTTTCTTTTATCGTATTAGATAACTTCGAAGACCACACTGCCTTTCCATGACGAAAGTAAAACAGTTCAAAATAGGGATGAAACCTTTAAATTGATAGTGAACAAATATAAAATTATTTAACTGGATATTTCGAACACATATACAGTGTTCATCATCAGCAGTAAAACATCAGCAGAACACTGTATATGTGTTCGAAATATCCAGTTAAATAATTTTATATGTGTTCACTGTCAATTAAAAGGTTTCATCCCTATTTTGAACTGTTTTAATTTCGTTTTTATCGTATATTTTCTTATATTATAATAATATGTTTAAAAAATAAGGCAAATGCCCCTACCATAATATTCCTTTTCCACACTGAAGTATATTAGTTGCATAATGCTAATTAAAGGACATATTTACCCATTTTCCCAAGTGATTTGTGGAGAAAAATGAAAAAATTATCGTGGGGCGGGGCTGAAGTCTGACCTTTTTAAGTTATGCATAGTCGGAGCATTATAAAGTTATATAATTTTTATTTATTTTTGGTCTCTGAGGATATGTGGGTAAAAGCACCTACCCTCTACCCTACTATGCGCGTGCTCTTTGTATTCGTGTGTTTTTTAGCCATCTGTGTTTTAAATAGTCCATTTTGACTTATCAATTCCTCTATTTGGTTTATCTATTAATTCATGCGTAGCCTGTTTATACCAATTAAAAAACTAAAAATTGTACAAAGGAGCGCCAAATTTGAAATATAACTTATTTTTGTAAAAAATAAAAAAAAATCTAAGGTACACTACGAATATAAATAAAAAAAGGAAAGCCCAAACAAAAACCAAAATTATAAAGAATTATTCAAAATTCCATTTAAGGGTTATAAGGAGAGATGACATGTTTAAATTTCCTTGGTTTTTCTAACAATCTGTCAGTTTTTTCGAAAATTTTAGTCCAAGTGCGTGCCTGATAATGATAACAAGTTCACACTGTCTACAATTGTGAAAATTGAATCCTTCAAGTCAGCGTATTTTTCAAACAGATTCTTTTTTTCTTTGGATCATTTTCGCTCGAAAAATTGTATTTTCGATGTATACTTTTATTACAGGGCTATCTTAGACCTGGCATCTGGTAACACTGATCAGGTTTCTAAGATAAGTTTTGTTGTTCAAGATTTTAAATAAGCAAAAAGTTTTTCAAATTAAGGTATGTAGGTGAATTAGGATGCTTCAGTTGGGCATACAGTACTTGACCATTATTTTAGGTAACCGTGAAAGCCCAGTGAATGCATTTTGGTTCTTAACACATCAAGACGATGTTGCATCTCTAACTCGTGACAAGTCAAAATTAAGTAAGTTAATAAAGTAAATTACTACATCAATAAAATATCATAATTCAAAAGCTTCCAAAATTGTAGTAATTTCAAAGCTATAAACATCTTTAGGTGATAAAATACAGCATTCAGGTCCATTTATCGCCATTTTTTGGCTTGGGACGGGGTTTATGGTGTGACTCAGTGAGCTTAGTCAGAGTCTACTTAGCTCCAAATGGGTATTCGGAGAAATCCAGGGAGGGTAAACAGGAAGGGTGTACAAAAGCAGAGAATGGCTAGCCCCTACCCCCTACTGCACTTCCTGGCTGCAGGGCTAAGGAACGGAGATCAGCTCCACAAGTAGGGGCTGTGAAGTCTAGTGTAGATTCTTTATTTTTACTTTTATATTTATATACTTTTACTCCCTTTAATAATTCCACCCTCCATGAAGTATGCGGGTTCCGTAATGCATCCATAAGGCATAAAAAGTTCCATAAGGCATAAAACAGGTAGGGTGTGCAAAAGCAGAGAATGGCCGGCCCCCACCCCCTACTGTGCTTCCAGGTTGCAGGGCTAAGGAACGGAGATCAGCACCACCAGTAGGGGCTGTAAAGTCTAGTGCGGATTCTTTATCGTTTACTTTCATATTTATATACTTTTACTCCCTTCAATAATTCCACTCTCTGTAAATGCATATAGTAGTCTATAAAGTAAACGTTATCTTGCTATGCCGTAATCCGCTAGTGGGTCGATAGAAAATGTTGTAATGGAGTTTCTAAGGAATAACTGAATAAAAACTTCATTTATATTTCGGGGCACGAATTTTCCCATCTATTTTACCACTATATAGGTAGCTGAAATGTCTCTAATGAGCCTTTGAGCACAGACAATCAAAATCATAGTACAAAACAGTAACTCTTCTGTTTTGTTTCTCTTTCTCTATTTTTCTCCTTTTATCTCTTACATTGTCTTTTTTTTTCTCTTCAGCTTAGAAGTACTTAAAATTGTTTTGTCTCAAACTATGGGGCGATCTTCTCTAACTTCTACGAAATGAATTCATCTCTACAAGTAAATTCCCACCCCTTCAAATAAAATCGTACATAATAAAACATACTTTCACGTTGGCAGCGTTGTTTCACGTTCAATATCTAGTGTGCGTGAGTTTCGAAAACATAGTAAAAAACAGTAATCTCTCTTTTCCTTTTGTTTCTCTTTCTCTATTTTTCTCTTATTTTGTCTTTTATTTTTCTCCCTTGAGCTTAGAGGCACTTAAAATTGTTTTGTCTCAACAATGGGCAGATCTTCTTTAACTCCTACGAAATAAATCCATCTCTACAAGTGAACTCCTAACGCTTCAAATGGATACATTTCAGAACGCCATGCATGCCGGACAGTTCCGCCAAGCTTGGCACGAACAACCTGGTATACGCGATTAATACCACACTACTTGGTCAAACCAATAGATAGCACGCGACAAATTCTAGATTCACTAAGCTCATTGCATCACGGGCAACTGCCCAATCTGGCAATTAGACTTGCTATGCGATATTCTTGCAACTTAAATTATTTTACAAATATAACCAATAATGAATATATGCACACGGGACAAGAACTATGCACACTGGTTGGGGAACGGTAGATTTTGGAAAAATATCTTTTTGGATCTTCATTTGAAACATTGAAAATAATCCCTACATTTTCGTGAATGGGCGTCTCTGCAAGAAAAGTCTTGCATACACTACGGTTGCATTTACGTACTGACAACACCAAAAGACAAAGACCAAGACAAAAGACAAGACCAAGAGAAAAATAGAGACAGAGAAACAGAGATTTTTACTTTAATGTTGAAAATTATGCTTTGATTCCATTTGTGTGATGTCAGTTGTCATATTTTTTTGTAGCTAATCACATTATCCAGCGTATGTCATAAAATGACAGTTCGTTGAATTTACTTGTTACTACCTCCTTTGAGTAAATAAATGTAACGCATTTTTTTCTCTCAGTTTCTCCGAGGGGGCGCCCGCTAACATAAATCGCGTATATGAAAAAATAAGCGAGAAAAACAGGTTTTAATTTCAACAAAGTAGTGAACAAAAAACAAAAACAAAACAACACTCTAATAAAAAAAATTATCCTGAATATTTTGGCCCCTCGTCCAGGAGCCTTTCTCAACGGAAATAAAAAAAAGTTGTTAAAAAAACGCAAAAAACGACAACTAAACACACTAAGACAAAGAAAACAAAAATAAATAAATAAGAACAACTCACATTCGCTTTGGTTTTATTATTATGTTGTAACATCAGTGCTGGATGTTTGTGTATAATGTAAGTTGTTCTTACTTATTTTTTTTCTTCGTGAGTTTAGTTGTCATTTTTTGTGTTATTTTTTTAAAACAACAGTTTTATCCTTTTTTCATTTTTTTTCCGCTGAGAAAGGCTCCCAGACGCGGAGCCAAAATGTTCTGAATAATTTTTTTTTATTAGTGTTGTTTTGCTTTTGTTTTTTGTTCACTTGCTACTTCAAATTACTTAAGTTGTACCAAAAAATTGCACCCCCCCCTTCCTTAGTGGTCAAACATATACCCGAATGGTATGTAGGCAATGAAATTTCCATGCGTGGTTATTTTCTTTATATTAATTTAACGACAAACAACCAATAAAATAGGAAATTCAGCGTATAGAAATTCCATCGCCCATTTACAATACGGGGTATAAGTCTGACCCCTAGCGGGGGGAGGGGAGTAAAGCTTATTGGTACGCCATAACGATGTTATTTGGAATGTTTTTGAGTAGTTTTCAGAATTTTATAGTGTTTCCTTCAAGAGAATGGATAAACAGCACTAACTGGGTTGTATCCGGGATTTTTCAGGGGGGGGGGTCACAAAATGATTTTTTTTTCAGGGGGAGGGATATCAAAAATAAACATTACAAAACACATTAAGTATTTATTTACGTTAATTCTTGTTGCGTTTTTACGAGTCAGATGAACATTTCGGGGGGAGGGGGTCAACCACCCTCCCTGGAAACGGCCTCGAGCACTATTACTGTGGTTATTACTTCGGATACTCGAAATTACATCGATAATTAACATATAACCCCATTACCAGTTTAAGGACTTGAACTTCAAGAATGTACGGGTTATTAAAAAAAAAAAAAAAAATTGCAGGAATCCTGCATAGCAAGTCAAATTTTTAATCCTCTCTAAAAATCACCAAAGTGGTTACCAGCTGCTCAAATCTTTTGTACAAAAAACCTATTACCTAAGAAGAAATTCCATTATAATTACTTGTTGAATGACTAGCAGATTAAAATCGAGCAAGGCCCTCGGGTAGGCGCAGCACAGGAGCTGTAATGCAACAGTAGGCAATCGCTACCAAAAGCCCAAGATTTTAATGATTTAGACGTTAGGTTGCCTTATCTTATTACCTGACTGCTTTATTTGAGCCGGATCAGACAAACGATTGGATTCGAGTCCAATTAGATGTAGTTTATGATGTGGGAATTGTAGTAGGGTGTTTCCTGTGTAATTGGGGTAAGTTAGAACATCCGGTCTAAGATTTTATGCCACAGATAAATAAAATATTATACTTTTTTTTTCACAAGTGAAAATCACTTAAGGATGTCTCTATGGTTATAACTCCTCCTCCTCCTATCTGTCAAATCTAAACTAGAGATATTCCGGTACTTGTCTGTTAAACGAAACACACCCAAGAAGGGAAGTTTAGGTTAATCTTAATGAAATATGCCAAAATATGATGATAATATAATGCTTTAGAAACGAAAATTATTGAAACTACGAGAAAGAATTATGAAAAGGAGACCGCACAGAACGCATTATATTAAATACTAACCTAACCCCACCACCTCTGTATATTTAATTAAAATATAGGCTAGCTACATCGTGGTTTTCTCACTTAAAATAAGCAAAGCATAACTGATTCCAGAGAGGCAAACAGGTTGTTGTCAGATCTTACACAGCGTAATTCTTGATTGTATTTCGTTTAGAACAGAAATTATTATGTATATTAGGTGGTTCGCCCCCTAGTCAATACCTCGCTCTTTACGCTAAATTTCGAATTGTGTTCCAATTCTTTAAGAATGACCCCTGTATCACAAAGGTCCGTTTAATTAGAATAGATAGCTCTTTTTGAAAGTACTAAAAAACTTTAGCATAAAGAGCGAGGTATTGTCTTGGTGGCGAACCCCACATATACGAAATAATTTATGTTTGTTTTAAGTTTTAATGATGCTTCTTACTTTAAGTTGAAAAAACTTGCTTTTTTAGTTAATTTCTGATCGTTTCTAAATAATACTGGGAAACCCGGCGCATCCTTCATAGAAATTTCCCTACCCCCATGAAAACATCCTCCATGGAAAGATTCTCCCACGTAACACCCTTCCCCCGACTCTGCCCACCAGAAAAAATCCCTCCTGAAAATTTCTGTATACTTTCCTATAACCAATACTATATGTAAACGTTGGGCAAAGTTCATAACTTGCAGCCCTTACCCCTGGGACTGTGGGAGATTAAGTAATCCTCAAAGACATATTAATTAGATTTTCGACTATACTGAACAAAATAATTATATCAAAATTTTGATTCTGGTGACTTTGGGAAGGAAATGAGCGTGGGAAGGGGCCTATTTGGCCTCCAATTTTATGGTCACTTAAAAAGGGCACTAGAACTTTTAATTTCTGTTCGAATGACCCCTCTCGTGATATCATAGAACCACTGGATCGATACGGTCACACCCGAGGGAAAAAAACACAATAAAACAAATAAACACGCATCCGCGATCTTTCTTCTGGCCAAAAATACAAAATTCCACATTTTTGCAGGTAGGAACTTGAAACCTCTACAGTATGGTTTTCTGATACGCTGAATCTGATGGTGAACTTTTCATTAAAATTCTACCATTTTTAGGGGGCATTTCAACCTTTTTCCGAAAATAAGGCAAATTGTTTCAGGCTCGTAATTTTTGATGGTTAAGACTAAACTTGATGAAACTTATATACTTGAAATCAGCATAAAAATATAATTCTTTTGATGTATCTATTGGTGTCAAAATTCTGTTTTTTAGAGTTTCGGTTGCTATTGAGCCGGGTCGCTCCTTACTTTCAGTTCCTTACCAGTATACCACGAACCGTTTGACTCGCGTACCCGTAAATTGAATCAACAATGAAGAAATCAAGAAACGGAAAAACACATGGAAAACATATAGTTTGGACTATATGTTTGCGCATTTTGGGAGAAGGGCGTAAAGTATATTTAACTGCAGTCAAAATATATTAACTACAATTATTCGGTATATTATGAAGTAAGAATTGCTTTCTTAAGATTCCTTCTCAAAAGCCTTAATCCTAGGGCTATACCGTAGCTCGTGTCCCATGTGCAATAGCGTAAGCGGCATTGTCTACGATCGACATAATTTTTTTACACGCCCGAATTTATGGTGTGTACAAGGTGGTACAGTGCAAATCCGTACTACTCAGCGTATATATACGTATAAACAATGGGGTATTGGGGTTACTATCCAGTCCGTGTCCTTGCATAAATTCTACCCATGGAGCAGCTTTTTGAGCCAGTCAAGGCACATAAACAGGGAGGTGGATTTGGGTCCACGTACTCCTCCAAATCTCTTGATTTTTGCAATCACAAGGCCAATGTCTTTATTTTTCATATAGTCTAATTTACCTGTTTCTACAAAGTTTGAAAAGTTGACCCCCTGAAACTAAATTTTAAGAAAGTACCTAATCTGAGTCGGGCTAATGCCTGTTAACGAAACAACACATATGTTTGCTTCCTTGCGTTGGTCAGAAGGGGATCAAGCAGACACTTATCTCGTTCGATACATTAGACTCCCTTCACTAAGAGCTAATTAAACCAGTAAATACAATCCTTTTCTAAGGGTTTGAATATATTCCCTATAACATTTTAAAGAAATGTAGGCAGATGTAATAGCTACCGGTTTCAAATAAGTTCATCGAAATCACCTTAATTTCTTGATAAAATATATTAAATTTACGTTTGAGCGACATATTCACAGCTAGGTCATCTGAAACTACATTGAAATGCAAACGAAAGTTTATAATATGCGTTATAATAGGTTATTTTCTAATTAGTGAGAAACCTATATTTTACTAATAAACCAGCACTCATCACCTCGAAGAATTTGCCGAGGCTATAGTGATCTATATGCTGACTTTTTGCTATCCCGTTAAGAGGGGGGTGGGGTGGGTAGACACAGGCAATGGCCGAAGAGAATATCATTTATTGATGAAATACATTGTTAAACTTCGGCCTACAATTCCTAATTTCTAAAATGAAACTGCTGCAATTTTGAAAAACATTTCCAGTATCCCCGCATTTCTCCCGGAAGAGAGATAGATTCTCCAAGTTCTCCACAATAATTAACATTAAAGAAAGTTAACAATGTGTGTTTCGTGTTAACGTTCGTGTATTTGAGAACGTTAATTTTGGGGAACGTTTCGGAGAATCCAATTTCTATCAGGAAATTCGCGAATTCCAATTTCCCAATAGACCTCAAAAGTTTTTTAGGATAGTGGAAGCACTGATTTTTAATACGATAGACCAAAAAAAGGCGAAAATAATTTGAATGTCAGTTCTGGCAAAAAGTTACAGAAGACTTGGATTAATTTGATCAAATTTAGCCCCTTAATAAAAGAAATACGGCGACTTTAAATTACTCTAGGATTCGCTATACATGTCAACAGATGGTAGGGGGAACAAAACTGCCACTTAGAAATAACCCGATTTGATCATAGATCTATTACCTGGAAAGACACCAAGTAATAAAGAAAAATTGCCGCGATGCACCAACAGATAAACATACACCACGCAGCTGGCAAGAAGGCTGAATAATCGAGCAAACGGTAAATGACAAATGAAGCCTAACCAAAAATTTTAATGAGGTGAAAATTTCAAAAAGCTCGTCAGGAACGAGAGGACGTTCACTTTATGCCACGTGGTGTACTCTCAAAACGCCAGACGCGCTGCATAGCTCCGTCACGTTCGGGACAGTTTCCCCCACGCTGAGCATATTTTTTCCATGATTAGCACACGCTACCAGGTGCACAAGATTTCTGAAAGTCGTGCCCCTCGGTCCAAACCCATACTTATATTAAAACACGTATGTAATTTTGGTATTTGTGTACTACTCAGAACACACTCAATATGTGAAGTTAGGTTCTTTCGTGAAGCAAACTACGATGCAGGTACATTTTATGAGAAAATCCGGTTTCATAGCCACAAAAACAAAATTCACAGACATAAGGTTAGGTTAGAATTCTAAGTTGTAATTTTAGAATTTTCCTAATAAAGTATTATATTTTCATCGTATTTTGTTTTATTTCATTAGTTTTGTCAAAAGTTTTGGCTCTATATTTGCACATTAGGGTGGTGGGGTGCATTATATTAAATACCTAAACTAACCACCTCTATTTATAAAATATTTAATTAAAATGTACCTACATCGTAGTTTGTTTCACGAAGAACCTAACTTCATTTATTGAGTGTGTTCTGAATAATACAGAAGTAACGTAATTTTAATAGCTCAAAATTCCTGCTCGTTTAGTTGCGAATTTCTAAAAATAAATTAGACTTTGACTGACAACACTGCTTTTTTAGTATAGCAAAAGAATTTAGGACAAGCCGTTTTAAAATCTGTGGTTACTAACCATGTAAGCAAGACGCCAACATTTAACTACGTTCTGTTCATAGTCATCTCAATGAATCGTAAAATTAAATATTGCAACAAAGTGACATGGAGACAGCATGAGCATTAGGGACAATCAGAGACTAACCCATGGCAACGATCTGCCAACAAGTTTTTCACACACACTAATCAAATATTTGAGTATGCAAATTCAGTTGGTTTCGCATACACGACTGTGGGCGAGGCACCGTAAGAGGATCCTGAAAAATGCTGTATGACCGCTATTATATACTTTTACTGGCTTACTTGAATCTATCTAATTTCTCAATCTTCAGAGTGATTTAGATATTCCAGTTCAGTGCCTTCCAGAGGTCAAAGGAAGCCTGGGCCATTCCATCTTTTGTGTGGGATGGGGAATTTGATGGGTTGTACGCTGCACATCGCTCATGTTTTAAATGTTACGAAACGGCCCCTGTGGCGCAGTGGGAAAAAATGGGATTTTTCAAAATTAGGCCTTATTGAATAAGAAAACAGAAAATGAGGTTATTACGCAGGAAAAGAAAAGCTACCCCCCCAATGGCATCAATTCATTAAAATTTTGGGGAGGGGTCGAGGGGAGAGCGTATTTTTCAAAATCTAGTGGGACAACTTTGTCGTTTTTTGGATTTTTCCAAATAAAATACCAAAAAGTGTTTTTAACGATAACACCGTAAAAAAGTTATTTTCAAAATCAAGGGGGCGCAATAGCCCATCCAAATTGACTCCACTGCACCTCTCGCCTTCTGTGTGATACTACTTACTCTAGTTAGGCTGTACTTTGGAACGTTAACACAGATTATTGAAAAGCAAGTTCTAAGAAATAAGGCTCTAAAACACTAGATTACATAGAACATGACGGTACATCTCATACACACGGAGGTAAGTTGACCTCTCGATGTCAACTTTAATGAAATTTCCAAAAACTTATGATAATGTCCTTATATTTCACATTGTAAAAAGTAATCAAGGGTTTTTAACATGTCACTGGCAAGGCTTTATCGAGGAGTGGGGGTACCGCGCTAGAGCCCCCCCCCACTCCAGAAATATTTGCTCAACTCGTAAAAAAAAGTAACATAAATGCTTAAAAACAAATATTTGATGAGCTTTGCAGATTTTTTTTGTAAAACCCCCTGATCACAAATCCTGGATATGACCCTGGTAACCAGTAGGCTAATTGACACAACAGGTGATTTCCATATTTAGCGGATCAACCATAAGATTTCGAAAATTAAATGTAAAATTAATTTACAATTTTCTTGTTCGGATGGGGGGGGGGTATTTCTGAGGGGTGGGGAGGGGGAAAGATTATGAAAACGCATCAGAATTTTGGGTACTTGTATGATATGACCCCTGCATCTTAAGAAGTGAAGTTAGGTTAATCCTTATAAAATATACCTATGTATGATAAAGATAATAATACTTTAGAAACAAATTTGGGCTATATATTTGCACATTAGGGGTGGGGGTGTTAGTAAAGTATAACGGGTCTACATGTATAACGTGTTAGCTACAATTATTCTGATATTATGAAGAAAAAATTAGGTATTGTGTCTTATAACCACCACACTCAAGAAGTGAAGTTAGGTTAATCATAATCAAATATACCAAAATATGATGAAAATATAATAGTCTAGTTAAAAAATTATGGAAAATGCCAAAGAATTAGGGAAGGGGGGTCGCCCAGGCGGCATTAAATTAAATACGTAACCTAGACTAACCTAACCTAACCAAAATACCTACTAAATATAATATAGATACAATATCGTTACCCACCGAGCCGAAGCTAATTGTCTGGTATAAAGACTATGAAAACTAGCTATTGTCTCATGCTCGCGATATAAATTCTTAGAGTGTGGTGGCTATAAGACACAAGTGCCAAAAAAAATTTCTGACTTCACACTGTCCAAATATTTTGCCCCCACCTCTAATGTGGGAATATATAGTCCAAATTATATACTTCCCATTTATTCGGTCAACTCTCGTCAATGCATGAAAAACTTGAGATACTGGGGTTATATCATACAAGTACCAATTTTGTTTATATGCATTTTGTTACGTTTTTACTAGTCAGACATTTTTTGGGGGGGGGTCAACCCCTTTCCCCCCCCCCCCCCAGATACGACCTTGCTCGTTTAAGTTGTCGCTATTCTAACAGGTTTAATTTCTGCATATTTCGATTCTTAATTCAAGTTTTAAGAGAATTCTGCATTAATTCGATTAAAAAAAAAATGCCTTTATTATTTGATTACCGATAATTCAAAATAATCCGTAAAAGCGAATAGGAACTTTTTTTTCAGCTCTTCGCAACAAAAAGAAATCAGCTATGCATGTATATGTACAAAAGGAGTTTAATCTGCATAATTGCCCGAGGTGTCCACCACCGCAGAGCCAATCAGCAGGTCTGGTCAGCGGAAGCCAACGGCGGTACAATCGCAGTCACAGCAGGCGAAATGAAACCTATCGCGCTTCCAGACGGATGAATGGGCTTCATTAGCCCATTGTGGTACCTCATTCAACTTCTTAAAGTATCCGAGTTTATACATAATCTAAAAAAGCTGACTTGCGCTACCGTTTTAGTCATTTCTCGCTGTCACAAAGGAATGTACTTGTGATTATATATTTTATGCAACCGTAATTACTGCCTTAAAGCTTGACGCATCATTTACATACTGTGTACATAGTGTTATTTTTTATTTAACAGTAAATTTTTCTTTATTAAGAGCACTACTTGCATGACGCTTCGAATTGATGAATAAGATGGGTCACACATTACATCTATGCCAAAATTGTATTCAACTCTAGGCGATACCGACTTTAACCTGTTTAACCAGGACTAGAAGCTGTTAAGAATATCCATCCCTTTAACAACTATAAACAATGAAGATGTTTTGACCTTAATCCGTGCAAACAGAGAGTGTGGCCAGTTTGAATTACGGATTGTAGCGAGCCTTGTGAGTGTGAGGGATTGTGATTTGAAACGTCCATTAGCTGCTGCAAACAATGGGCAAACCACCAGGACGAAATCTGGAATGTCTGGAGGAATGGGGATTATATCTGGCTAGCAGTCGGAGGCAAGAAGGACTGACTTTGTACAAATTTTACCAGCCGCACAATCAAGGAAGGAGTGGCATCATTTTTCGTTTCTGAGAGGAGGTGTATCAGATTTACTCTTCGGTGTAACTCTGACCCTAATAACTCCAAGTGCACCTTTAGTTTTCACTCCTTAGGTTCACCAGTAAGGGGTTTATATAATTATGCTATTATTTTTCTAAAAAGGATGTTTTCCAGAGTTCCTATCCTTGACTTGAAAATGTAGTTTTTGATTTTGAAGATCCTCCTGGAAATCTGAAGTACAGGGGAGTAACGCCTTTGCTTGTAATTTAGCACTGCTTCCACGTTTCTTTATTTTCCAAACCGTTTAAAATAGGAGGCAAGCTAAATGTTCATGATTGCCCGTCAATTTTGTCCAGGTATGAAGCGAAAAAGAATTTCAAGAAAGTTACCTGATTGAACAGATACTACGTCACATTATGGTTTCTTGCTGTTGATCAAGAAACCACCGTCATTGGCTATGAAGCGCAACCTCAAGATGAATCCCAATTTATTTTCAATTTAGATCATCAGCAACATGATCAAATAGAGAATTATAAGTCATCAGTCGAAGAGGCGGATTAGCTTTTTTTGTTCACTACCTAACCATGCCTCTCAACTACAAAGGCTGGTGCGTCGGTAAAAATGTATATACCATTGTAAATGGACTACTGCATCCTAAGCCTGAACTAAGACATCGGCTATCCAGAGGCGTCAAATGAGGGATGGGGGTTAGAGGATTCCCATTTAAAATGTCTTTTTTTGGCATTTTCATGAGAACTTTCAAAACAACAAAATTACCCCTTTCCCTTGATTTTCAAGCATACATCTTGTCCTCCACCTACATTTTTATGAATTGACGCCACTGCACCTATCCAAAACCAAACCCTGAGCACGCTGCTTCGGCAGCTAAATTTTAAGGAATATGGTTATATATAATGTTATAACAAGGTATACAGTTGTCAGCAACCTTATTCCGGCTAATTGCGGAGAATACTAAGCAAGAACAGGCAGTGATAGTTGGAAGGGAATTGGCGCCGAGGAGTTAGTCTACTTGAGGTTCACACTTAATCTTTATTACTCCAAAGATGAGATGTTAAGTTGGTTGTCTGGGACAAACTCTACCACTCCTTGATACTATGTTTTTTTTTTTTTTTTTTTTTTTTTTTTTTTTTTTTTTTTTTTTTTGTTTGTTTTTTTATAGAAAAGGAGAGGACTAGACCACGATAGAAAGCCTTTGAAATTTTGGAAATAGCAGTGAAGAAAGTGAATTCCAGAATCACAATTTTGAGTCCAAGTAATTAGCTGCAATCACGGATGTCCTTAATCTTTTAACAAATGGCAATTTAAAGAGGTCACTTATTACCGTGGGGGATTCCTACAAGCATCCGAAAGCCAATTTGAGCAGTTATTTCCTTTAATATAATTTTTTTATTTATTTTCAGGTGAAAGATGGGCGTTTTTGGACTTGCTGCCTCAGTAGGACATTATTTCAGGATACGATATTTAGCAGACAAGGCGGACATAGACAACGCGATTTTCAAACTCCACTACAGATTCACCACTGCCGCTTTCTTTCTATCCTGTGTGTTGGTGTCAGCCTACGATTTAATAGGTAAACCTTTTCAAACACTTTCACTAGTCAATAGTCAAAAGTCAATAGACCGAAAACTAGGTTTCCAAAATTCAGTTATACGACCTAACGCTACTACTATTGCTGCAACTAAAAACTAATCGCAACACTAAGCCGACAGAAGCCGGTTCACCATATGACGTACATATCGGAGCGCCACGTGTCAGTGGCGTTCGCTTAGACCCTACCCCCTTTTCAAAATATATATGAGCATTTATTTTGATTGAAATATATTGTCATAAGTAGACTTTTCAAACTCAAAATGAAATAGAGTGTATTTTAGGGTTTTCAAGCATCCACACAAACAGGTCATTTTTCTGTAGTATATCTTCACTTATATGGTATATATATGGTATATGGTACTATATGACATGACACATTTGTCAGTTTTCACTGTTATTTTTACTTGATTTGGGAAAATTGGCTCCAACTGCTATTAAAAGCTAATCGCAAGACGAAGCTGACAGGCCGGTTCACCACCTGGAGTACATTTTGGAGCGCCACATTTGGCATAAAGTTCCACAAGTGTCACATAGTCGTCGCAACGTTAAGCAAACTTTCGCCACGCTTGGCATATGTCACCTGATGTACGTGATTTCTAAAAGTCGGCGCTCCCTCGGGTTTTATTTATACCAAAGCTAGCCATTCTTCCAGGGAGATAACTTTGTGATTGGCAGGTTCAACTGCGGTTTCCAAGTTTTCAGGAGCCGTTTTGTCCAATGTGGTGTCAAAATTTGCTGTGTCATCTGTTAAAACACGATGTGTCACCAGAGGTGTAACCATGGGAAAGACTTCGGCTAGACCATCCCCCTCCTCCTCTCAAGATATGTATAAAAATTTACTTTTATGGAAATATATTGTCCATAAGTCGACCTTTTAAAACCCAATATGAAATAGTGTACTTTAGGGTCCCATTTTTTATTTTCCCAAAGGGATTCTTCTGAGCTATCTCAAGGGGTCGGGATGAACCTCTTATGCGCAGGTATGTAAATACCCTAATTGCGTACTTTCGATGAAATTTTTGGAATTTACGTATTATACTAGAAACGCTGAAGACATTATCTGGTTTATATACCGGTTAGTTTGCAATGTATATTGATGGAATATAGTGCCTGACCATGTATAGCTATATTTTAATTAAATATTTAGTTGGTATTTTGGTTAGGTTAGAATAGGTTTGTTTAGGCAACGTATCTAATATATGCTATGCTTTACCCCCACCCCCTAATATGCAAATATATAGCCCAAATTTGTTTCTAAACTATTATATTTTTATGTTACTTAGGTATATTTCATTAGCATTAATTAAACTTCACTTCTCGAGTGTTTCTCGTATAATACTTAAATACCGAGTAAACAGAACAGTAAGTATTTATAGTGGATACTTTAATAAGACCTAGGTATTAGAGTATATTAGGGAAAGATTATTAAATGAGTAATTAGGATGCGTAAATTATGGGGAAACTATTGTCTTTATTTACTTTTTGCGGAGTAGTAGTTGCATATAAATGATAAGGATTGGGACTCTCTAAGCATCTTTCCGCAGAATTTATGTTTTCTTAGAATGACGTCCATTGACGAAGTAAGAAGGATGTTTGATAGAAATTGAGTTATTTGCAATCCAAATGAAACATCGTGGTTGCACGTAGTAACGAGAGAACCCATGGTAATAAGAATTATGAAACTGTCAAGTGAGAAACAATTCCACATTGACATTAGCTTGGAAACAGTAGTTTTTACCAAAATATAAATGAAGCATGGTTTACAATTATGAAGACAAATATATTTCCCGAGACAATCAAAAGACTGCCTCAAATCTCTCCAACATATGTGATTCTCAAATAAAAGTACAGCACCGAAATCACCATCGTCAAAAAGCGTTAACCAGAGGGTTTACCTTCCCACTTCTTGAAAACCAAGGAAATCACATTTTTGCACGGGTCTTACTCACGCATCTCGGTTTTCCCCCGGATTTTTCCCCCGGGTCGGTTCTTCCTTCGGTTTTCCCAAGAAACTTTGTCTTGGGATGGGAGAAAAAGGGCTACAGTTATCGCTGAATTGCCGCATTGAGGGTTTACCCACTATACATCCAGCCAGGTAAGTTCGAAGGGTGGACAGAATTTTACCTCTACCCTTTCCAAAATGTCCAGATTGTTTAAGGTTTACCCTTTTTGAATAATCTACCTTTTCTTGGGAAATTTGGCACACCTTGCATCCCTTTTCGTCCCCGAAAAAAGCAGTCTGTGACCTTTTTTCTCATGTTTGATTAATCTTTTTTTTTTTGGTTTGCTGGGAGATGTTCTGCTCCCGCTATACGAATTTTTTTTTCTTTTTTAATCAGCCCCCTTCCCTCCACAACCAACACAGAAGGACCGGAGTCTCACTCAACAGAATTTAATGGAGAGACTATCAGAAAGTGTAAACTGGAAAGGGGGATCTCCTCCTGGATCCCCGCTCGGTTTTATAATCCCTCTTAGAAAGTATTTTCATTGGATATAGTCCTCTTTGGTGTTTTTATTTAGAAAAACTGCCCCCTCCCTCTGATTTTAAGAAACAAATTTTGCCCTGCTATATTTTCGCGAGTTGATACCAGTAATTTCTCTATCTTGTTCTACTAATTGCTCTTCTGAATTTCTCTAATAAAAACTAGCCACCAGTTAGTAGCCAGAGACAGAAAAATTCCTGCAAGCATGACTTAACTGCAGGAGAGGCAACATAACTGAAGGGTAGTTTATAATTAAATCACATCTACCCTCCCCCCCCTTTATTTTTGTGAATTGATATCACTTCTTCCTCTATCTTGCTCTACTAAAGACTCAACATCAGTTATAAGACACGAGACAGAAAATTCCTGCAAATGTACCTTAACTGAAGGGGAGGCAACATAACTGAAGCGTAATTTATACCCCACCCCCTCTACATTTTCATGGGATAATACAACTGCTTCCTCTCTCTTGCTCTACTAAAGGCTGGTCATCAGTTAGTTGTCAGAGACAGAACATTCTTTGTATACGTACAGTAGTTCGATTGGTTGTATATACTGTGTGTATACTGCCTATTGTATATACTAACATTAAAACACTTGACAAAAAAATAACTTTACCTGTTTCCAGTTAAGACATAATGATAATGGTTGACTCCCAAATGAGGGTAGCCTCTTTCTTTTAATAGAGAAAAAAAAATAATGATGTTTACGTAAAAAAATAAGATAAAGCTGAATTATGCCGATTGGGAGGAGGGCTGTTCACCCCCCCCCCCTCCAGCCTCAAACCCAACTCGTAACGCTCCAGTTCTTGCTTTTACTTAACTGAAAGCTCAAAATAATATGTCATATGCCAAATTTGTAACTACAAATTTGTTATCGATTTTTCAAAATCAGAAGTATCTTCATCTTGCCCTACGGAAATACTGAAAATGCGTTGATTTTACTAAAGTGCCAGTTTCATGGCAACGGGGGCGAACAGACTCCCTCCCGTTGGATGCAATTTTTTGCTCATTTATTTTATCGTTACCGTTTATTCGAAAATAATTATTTTTATATTCTCCAGTCAAATATTCAACTGTTGCATCATGCGTACTCATTACGAAAAGAAAATGCGCATCCAAGTACATGTCCGCGAAAATGATAGTCATCTTTTTTTATTCCAGGACATGATTTAAATACTTCCACATAATATAATAGACTATTCTTGAGATTCTTATTTTAGCCAGTTTCTGAATGGAAGCCAATAACACTAGCACCCAATATAAAATATTCAAGGGAAATTCAATAAATATTAAATATTATATATATATATTTTTCTCGCAAGAAAGGAGTTGGAACAGTTTAGAAGTTTGAAACTCTGTTGAAGTTTTGGTAGATCTTAACATTCTCTCCCATATACACTCATCTTTCTTCCCATATTAATAATTTTTTCTATCCATTTATCGTATTTTGACATAACAAAAAAAAAGAAAAATATTGAGGTTATCGCCAGCAGTCACCAAAAAACGTATACCGTCAGTATACGTCAGAGTTGCAACAGAGGTCGTCAGAGTTGCAACGATCGATTGGTGGTAATAATATCTTGAATTTAGAGAAAAGTTTCTCCTTATGAGAATTTATCCTCGATGACTGAAAGATGAAATTTGAGAGCTGGCTGACGAAGCTGTCATTGCTTTCCATTGATATTCGCGAATAGCGAAAATCTGCCGGATCGATATTCACGAACTGGCGAGAATTAGCTAAACTTGTAAACTAAATCCTACCCAGTTGTGAAAAGTGTTTCTGGCTAGTTTTTTTTTGCGCCAAATTTAAAATTACCACCTTTATTCGCCTTAATAAAACCTACGAATTTCACTCTTTTCTTTATCTAAAAATCAATAAATGAAATGAAACTCTACTCCTGAAATGAATAGCATTTCAAAACTTTTGCATAATCACATCAGGCACAATAGATTGATTAGGACAATAAGAAAGTCGCGACTTTTCGAATAATTTGCCTTTTCAGTGGACATTTGCCATAGTTTTAGTGGTACTTGTGTATTATACGCCACTCACTCAAGTTTACGCTGTGTAAAACTCGAGAACAAACCGGCTTCTTTGTTAGTTTCTTTCAGCTTAGCGTGAGACAAAGACAAGTGACATAATGGATGGGAAACATATAATTTGGACTATATATTTGCAAAAAGTTAGGGGGGGGTGAAAGTATTTGGACAGTTTGAAGTTAGGAAACAATTCTTACTTCATAATATGCAGAATAATTGCACTTAACACATTTTGCTTTCAGACCCGCTATACTTTACCTCCACCCTCCATAATGTGTAAATATATAACCCAAATTTGTTTCTAAAGTATTATATTTTCATTATATTATGGGATATTTCATTAGGATTGAGCGTCAAAGAAACAGATTCTAATTAAAGAAGCACTTGAGTGAGTGACGTAAGTTCTATTTTCCGTTGAAATTTCTCGGCTATCACTTTTGTGCCGTTAATACGCTGCTTGTTGCGAATGTATCCCTTTAACGAAGAAGAGGAAGTGGTAAAAAGAAGACATATACAGGATATAAACGGTTTGAAGGTCATTCAGACGATGTACGTTAAATGTGAAATCAACAAAAACGTTCACAAGCTTCGTTTAAAAATTTACTTCCTTGGGAAATCTGTGGTAGATACCCAAACTCATTGAATGGTTCAATTGAACATATCACAAGGTCAAATAACCACAATCGATTCTAGGTCCGCCAATTGATTGCATATCTGATGATTTCCCACGGCCTGTAGCGCTGAATACGTATTGCTGGATTTCCTCAACATTCACATTGCCCTACCAGACAAATAAATTGGCTGGCGTAGATAACGCACATCCAGGAGTGGGCCCAGTCAATCCCGACAATGACGACCTTGTACGACATGCTTATTATCAATGGGTGCCATTCATGCTGTTTTTTCAGGTATTTTTGTGTTTTTCAAATATTATCCGTCTTTATAGACATTTCAAATTTCCTACAAAATCAATGTGAAATAAGGTTGGGTAAGGTTAGGTTTTTAACCCATTTTTGATTTTTATAACCGAATCTAACCTAAACTAACATAATGTAAGCTAACTTAATTTTTACAATCATAGCTTGCATAAGAATTGCAAAGCTAA
This sequence comes from Artemia franciscana, assembly GCF_032884065.1. NCBI lineage: Eukaryota > Metazoa > Arthropoda > Branchiopoda > Anostraca > Artemiidae > Artemia > Artemia franciscana. The sequence continues at coordinate 8,325,311 of NC_088875.1, read as the reverse complement.
TTGAATCCAATCAGAGAAAAAAGAATTTCGGACATTCACTGGTATATCGACATTAACCAGATTTCGGGCATTCACGGTAACATATATAAAAAATAATGAAGGTTTCTCCGAGTAGATATGAAGCATCATGAAAATATTCTTGAAAAATCGGTTCTAATGTTTTACAAGTTTTCGTTTTGATATTGTGTTTTTTGCTTGCTTGTTGGTTTCACCATGGCCCAATAGGGCTGTCGTGTGAATAAATCTATCTATATATCTATCATAAGCAGCGCATTAGCGCTGCCCAAGTATTTGCACTAAGATAGCGCAATAGCGCGCTATCTACCTTAAAAGGAAGAGGAGGAGCATACTAAAAATCTAAATCCATGCACTACCAGGGTAAAAAAAAATAATATGAAATTCAAACAATGTAAGAAGTAAAGAATACGGCACTGGACCTGGAAGTCCCTACCAGCGGAAAAAACAACCATTTCGTGGTCCTACATCCAGGAAGTGAAATGAGAGAGGGGGGCAGCCACGGTGTTTCTTAAAGTTTGTGAATTTGCTTACAGTTGCAAAATCGCTGGTATTGGGCTTTGTGACCTTATATATTAAGTGCTGGCCAAGTCATCGTAAAGTATTCCCACATTAGTAATTACGAATGTAAATATTTCAATATCAAAAAATGAAATGCTGAAACTCAACTAACTTGGAGATTTTTAAGTTAAATAAAAAAAAATAGTGTTTTTAACTGAAAGTAAGGAGCGACATTAAAACTTAAAACGAACAGAAATTACTCCGTGTATGAAAGGGGCTGTTCTTTTCTCAACGCCCCGCTCTTTACGCTAAAGTTTGACTCTTTCTCTCAATTCTACTTTATTAAACAATAGAAAACTTTAGCGTAAAGAGCGGGACGTTGAGAAGGGAACAGCCCCTTTCATACACGGAGTAATTTCTGTTCGTTTTAAGTTTTAATGTCGCTCCTTACTTTCATTAAAAAAAATGGTTTTTTTAATTTAATTTCCGAACGTTTTTCAATTAATGCATGTTTGATTTTGGCTCTCCGCACATAAATTATTAAAATGAAATTTGCATATTAATTCTTTTTTTGGCTAAATGGCTTTCTCTTAGTTTTGATCAGACGATTTTGAGAAATAAGGGGTGGGGAAGGAGGCCTAGTTACCCTCCAATTTTTCGGTTACTTAAAAAGGCAACTAGATCTTTTAATTTTTAATGAATGTTTTTTTTTGTAAAAAAATATACGTAACTCAAGAATTCGACCCCTGAATCAGAAAGGCCATAGAATAAATAGTTGAAATTACTAAAAATACTTTAGCATAAAGAGCGAGGTATTTAGGAGGAGAAGAATCCCTCATATGCGTAATAATCTCTGTTCGTTTTAAGTTTTAATGCTACTCCTTACTTTAAATTGAAAAAACTTTTTCATGTTTATTTTTTCACTGTTTTTTCATAGTAATGCTAGAAAATCCTGCGCCCTTTTCATTGAATTTCTCTTCCCCCATGAAATATTCCTCCAAGGAAAGATCATCCCACATAGCCCCTTCCCTTCAACCCCCCAACCAAAAAATCCCCCTGAAAACGTCTGTACGCTTCCCAATAACCATTACTGTATGTAAACACTGGTCAAAGTTTGTAACTTGCAGCCCCTCCCCCGGGGACTGTGGGGGAGTAAGTCATCCCTAAAGACATAGTTATTATGGTTGTCGACTATGCTGAACAAAATGGTTATCTTAAAATTAGGATCCGTTGACTTTGGGAAAAAATGAGCGTGGGAGGGGGCCTAGGTGCCCTCCAATTTTTTTGGTCACTTAAAAAGGGCACTAGAACTTTTCATTTCCGTTAGAATGGGCCCTCTTGCGACATTCTGACCCAGAATGACCCCTGAAAAAAAACACGCACCCGTGATCTGTCTTCTGGCAAAAAATACGAAATTCCACATTTTTGTAGATAGGAGCTTGAAATTTATGCAGTAGGGTTCTCTGATACGCTGAATGCGATGGTGTGATTTTCGTTAAAATTCTATGACTTTTAGAGGGCGTTTCCCCCTATTTTCCAAAATAAGGCAAATGTTCTCAGGCTCGTAACTTTTGATGAAAAAGACTAAATTTGATGAAACTTATATATTTAAAATCAGCATGAAAATCCGATTCTTTTGATGTATCTTTTAGTATCAAAATTCTGTTTTTTAGAGTTTCGTTTACTATTGAGCCGGGTCGCTCCTTACTACAGTTCGTTACCACGAACTGTTTGATTGGCGAATTTAGTGACGACTAGCGGGCTATTTCCTTGGATGGAATTAACCCAGAATATGAATAGCTTGAAAAACACAAAATCGAACTCAATTTTCATTTTCAGCGAACTGAGATAAGCGAACCAAGAAACTTCTTTTAATGTGAGATTATCTAAAAGGCTTTCACCTATATTTGTAAAAAAAAAAAACAAAAAAAACAAAAAAACTCGAAACTCATTTTCCACTAGACAGCGTCAGGTGGTGTGAACTAGAAAAAAAATCCCATAGAAATTAGAATTTAAACAAATTGATCAGTAGATATCTTGTATTGCGCGGATAAAAGTGCGAATAACAAAAAATATGATATAAATCATAAACATTCGAGCTGAAACTGAGAGGAAACAAAATATGGGGGCATTAGATCTAGGGAGAGCAAAAAGAGGACTGAGGTGTAACTCACTGACCCTCTTTCCCATGATAATTTACGGCCCTACCAAAATCCGTTGTAGATTTTCATTTTATTCCCTAAATATGGTTAAAACATCAATCTGTCTAATTTATCTACTTAAACTTGAACATGATACTAGACCGGATTTGTTGAATTCTTTGAACACAAAAGTAGGAATTCCAGGTAAAAACAACAAGACATTACTGACACCATAAAACAAGCATGAACAATTCTAAAGAATTGATACCGTGATCTGAAGGTAATTTACGATATACCCCTTCCAGTCTTCATAAAATATGTTTCCTTTCTCATGATTAAATTAAAAAAAAACATGTTTCTTCAATTGAAAGTAAGGAGCAACATTAAAACATAAAACAAACAGGAATTATTACGTATATGAAAGGGTTCGCCCCCTAGTCAATACCTCGTCCTTTACGCTAAACTTCAAATTTTGTTCCAATTCTTTAAGAATGACCCCTGAATCACAAAGGTCGTTTAATTAGAATAAATAGCTCTTTTGAAAGTACAAAAAAATTTAGCGTAAGAAGCGAGGCATTGATTAGGGGGGCGAACTCCCTCATATACGTAATAATTTCTGTTTGTTTTAATTTTTAATGTTGCTCCTTACTTTCAGTTGAAAAAACTTGTTTTGTTTTATTTAATTTCTGATCGTTTTTTAAATAATGCTGGGAAATCCGGCACCCCCTTCATAGAAATGTCCCTTCCTCCATGGAAAGATCCTCCCACATCACCCCCTCCCCCGATCCTCCCCCCACCAGAAATAATCTCCCTGAAAACGTCTGTATACTTCCCAACAACCAATACTACATGTTAACAATGGGCAAAGTTCTTAACTTGCAGCGCTTCCCCCGGGGAGGGTGGGGGATTAAGACATCCTCAAAGACATAGTTATTAGATGTTTCGACTATGCTGAATAAAATGGCTATCTCAAAATTTTGGTCGGGTACTTTGGACAAAATGAGCGTAGGAGCGGGCCTAGTTGCCCTCCCACTTTTTCGGTCGCTTAAAAAAGCACTAGAACTTTTAATTTTTGTTTGAATGAGCCTTCGCAATATTATAAGACCATTATGCTCCACGATATAAAACACAAATAAACACGCATCCGTGATCTTTCTTTTGGCAAAAATACAAATTCTACGTTTTTACAGATAGGAGCTTGCAACCACGACAGTAGGGTTTTCTAATACGCTGAATTGAATGGTGTTATTTTCTTTACGATTCTATGACTTTTAGATGGTGTTTCTCCCTTTTTTCGAAATTTAGGCACATTTTCTCAGGCTTGTAACTTTTGATGGGTAAGACTAAACTTGATAAAACTTATGTATTTGAAATCTGCATAAAAACACAATTCTTTTGATGTTTCTATTAGCATAAAATTTTCGTTTTTCAGCTTCGGTTACTATTGAGCCGGGTCGCTCCTTATGTACAGCTCGTTACCACGAACTGTTTTGAAAATAGCGTCTTTGATGTATCAAGAACACCAAAATAAAAAAATTTTACCTTTTAGAACTATCCTAGGTATATTCATAGCTGAAATCGCATTTTTCTACGGTTATTCTTCTGGTTATTTCTAAATTATGAAATTTTTAAGGCAGTTTTACATTTTCATCAGTGTTGCCATATGAATCGTGAGGCAGAACTAATTTGACATTATTCTTCATCTGTAAAAATTCTTACATTAACAATCTGTTGATTCCCAAAGACAACTACACAGTCAAAAGAAAGGCACGCCTTCTTATGCTGTTTTCTACCATCTATTTTTAGCTTTTTTTGCTGATTGTTAACGCATTATGTTTTTAGTCAAATTTGGCACTACGTATGAAGATTAAAAATTCAATTCCCAAATTTCTTAGTTTTTAAAGATCAGGAAAATTAAAAAATTTAAAAACATTTAAAAAAAACTGAATTAAAACTAAATTAATAAAAATTAATTAAATTTTATTAAAAGATTAAAAAAATTTAATGGTGTTGTGTAAGGTTCCACTTAACCAATTCATACAATCAGATTTTATTTTCACTGACCGTGGTACTTTAAAGTTTCTTAGGTCGAACGGAATCTTTTCAAAGATTAAATAAAAAAAAACAATCCTCCTCAACGCGTCGCTCTTTACGCTAAAGTTTGTCTCTTTCTCTTAAATCTATTTTTAAAATAGTAAGAAACTTTATCGTAAAGAGCGGGGCGTTGAGGAGGAAAAGCCCCTTTCATATACGGAGTAATTTCTGTTCGTTTTAAGTTTTAATGTTGCTCCTTACTCTCATTTAAAAAAAACTTGTTTTTTTATTTAATTTCTGGGCGTTTTTGAATTAATGCATGTTTTGATCTTGGCTCTCCACACATAAATAATTAAAACGAAATTTGCATATTCATTAATTGCAATTAATCGGAAGATTTTGAGAAAAAAGGAGCGAGGGAGGAGGCCTCGTTGCCCTCCAAGTTTTGATTACTTTAAAAAGCAACTAGAACTTTTAATTTTTTACAAACGTTTTCATTGGTAAAAAATATATGTAACTTACGAATTAACTTACGTAACGACCTTCTATATTCGCATGTTTTTATTGCGTATATGAGGGGGTTTAACCCTCGTCGATATAATAAAAGAACCTTGAACCTTGAACCTAGACCTCTGAATCACAAAGGCCGTAGAATAAATATTTGAAATTACTAAAAATACGTTAGCGTAAAGAGTGAGGTATAACGAGGAGGTAAACCCCTCATATGCGTAACAATTTTTATTCGTTTTAAGTTTTAATGCTGCTCCTTCCTTTTAGTAGAAAAACTTTTCATATTTATTTTTCCATTGCTTTTTCAAATTATGCTAGAAAATCCATTGAAGGGGGCGCAGGACCAAAAAAATCCCCCCTCAACCCAACCCCCAAACCAAAAAAGTCCCCCTGTAAACGCCTGTACACTTCGCAGTAACCATTACTATATGTAAACACATGTCAAAGTTTGTAACTTGCAGCCCCTCCCACAGGGACTGCAGGGGAGTAAGTCGTCCCTAAAGACATAGTTATTAGGTTTTTCGACTATGGTGAATAAAATGGCTATCTCAGAATTTTGATCCGGTGATTTTTGAGAAAAATGAGCGTGGGAGGGGGCCTAGGTGCCCTCCAATTTTTTTGGTCACGAACTTTTAATTTCCGTTAGAATGAGCCCTTTCGCGACATTCTAGGACCACTCCGGCGATACGATCACCCCTGGGAAAAAAACAACAAAAAAACAAACAAATAAACACGCATCCGTGATTTGTCTTCTGGCAAAAAATGCGAAATTCCACATTTTCGCAGATAGGAGCTTGAAACTTCTACCATGAGGTTCTCTGATACGCTGAATCTGATGATGTCATTTTCGTTAAGATTATATGACTTTTAGGGGGTGTTTCCCCCTATTTTTTAAAATGAGGCAAATTTTCTCAGGCTTGTAACTTTTGATGGGTATAACTGATCTTGATCAATTCAATTCAATTCAATTTATTCAAAAAGAAAAGAAAACACATAACAACAATAATAATAAAGATCCTAGAAGCGAACTTGTTAAGGACCAAAACAACAAAAAATTGTAAATGAAAAAGAGAGAGAAGAAAAAAAAAGAAAAAAAAAGAGAAAACAAGGGTAATTAAAGCAAATTGAACAAACATTTAGAGAAATATAATATCAAGATTTTAGTACATTATTATATAGCGTCCGAAAACTTGTGGATAGCTCGACACTGGAGGATATTACATTCCATTGAATTATAGATTTATAAATTGGGGATCGCTGGGCGGAACTAGAGATACACCTGGGGACAATGAAGGAACGGTTGGATGAACGGAGACAGTGGCCTTCAGAATTATTACTATTAAAATAAGTTAATAAGTGGGGAGGAAGATTTTTATGATAAGCGGAATATGCAAGGGATAGATTTAACTTTTTGATGATTTGTTCAAAAGGGATAATACCAAAATCGGAGTACAAGTCCTTGGTGGGATATAGTCGTGGCAACCGAAAAACTGCTTTGACGGCACGGTTTTGAGCAGATTTTAATTTATTGGTAACTGAAGGATAAGTATTGCCCCATACAGATCCGCAGTATGAGATATATGGGTAAATAAAAGAATAATAAAGGGTGACAAGGATATCGAGAGGAAGAAAATAATTCACACGATTAATTATACTTACCTGTCGCAAAATTATGGCTCTAACATAGGACACATGTGTTGCAAATGATAGGCAGGAGTCTATGTGGACACCAAGAAACTTGGCAACTTCGACCTGCGGGAGGAGATTGGTAGAATATTTTAGGCCAAGTGCTGGCTGAACTTCATTTTTTTTGTAAGGGGTTTGAAATAATACCACCTGACTTTTCTTGCTGTTAATGGTCATGCAGTTAACGAGACACCACTCCTGTACTCTATTCAGAAGGGTTTGAGTAGAGGTGACGACGGATGGTAAATTAGGACCGGTGATGAAAAAGTTGCTATCGTCAGCAAAAAGTACTGGGTGCACTGATGGGCCCAGGTCCGTAATCAAATCATTAATATAAAGGAGAAAAAGTATTGGACCAAGAACAGAGCCCTGTGGGACGCCCCTCCGGACAGGTAGGGGATGTGAAGTCACCCCGCCCAGTCTCACACTCTGTACTCTACCAGAGAGATAAGAGCCGAACCATGAGAAAGGAACTCCGCGAATCCCTAGGTTATTGAGTTTACTTAATAAAACACTGTGATCAACCATGTCAAAGGCCTTTGAAAAATCCAGAAATAAGCCCAATACAGTATTTTTAAGGTCAAGTTGGGAACGTATAAACTGTGTGGCGTCTATTAGTGCATGAGCAGTTGAAAATTTGGCACGGAAGCCATATTGATGAGGAGAAATCAACGAATCTGATGACTGATTCCCAAATACAAAGGGAGAAAGACGTCGGAATATAATTCTCTCGAGCACCTTAGATATAACTGGGAGAAGTGAGATTGGACGATAATTGCTTATCTCAGACGGATCGCCTTTTTTATGAATCGGGATAACAATTGCTGATTTAAATATTTCTGGGAAGACTCCATTGGTCATAGACAGGTTTGCTATGTGCACAATGGGTTCACAAATATAGGAAGATACGGTCCTAAGAAGCTTATTACTTATGTCAAAGAAGTCAGGAGTACTACTATTAGAGAGAGATTCGATAACTTGAAGCACCTCTTTGCGATCAGTTGGAGAGAAAAACATGGATCTGGGATTCTTGCTAGGGTGTACTGACTGTGAGAAGGAACAAGAGTTAGCATTTGGAATATTAGTGAAATAATTATTAAAAGCATCCGGTACTAAAATTGGGTCAATTAATCTGCCACTGATGTCCCTAAGGTTAATAGGAACAGATCTTGAATTCCTTTTTTTTAAAAGGATTTCATTTATTGTAGACCAAATTTTTTGCAAGTTCCCTTTGCAGTGAGAGATTTTTGAATAATAATAATTTTTCTTTGCTTCCCGGATGAGTTTGGTATATATGTTTTTGTATTTTTTATAATTAGTCAGGTCAATAACGCTACTGGTTTTGCAAGCTAACTTATATAGGTCATTTTTTCGGTATGAAGAGAAAAAAGTATCAAAGGTATCAAACTTATATATTTAAAATCAGCATTAAAATGCGATTCTTTTGATGTAACTATTGGTATCAAAATTCCATTTTTAGAGTTTCGGTTATTATTGAGCCGGGTCGCTCCTTACCACAGTTCGTTACCACGAACTGTTTGATCTAAAATTAAAAAAAAAGTTTTAAACTTATAAAACCATTCAATCTTTATATATATTTGCAATTTTACCTCCGTTTTTTTTAAGAATCCTTTGTTAACTCACCCTCTGAGACAAAAGATCAAATGTTGATTAATTAGCTTTTATGGTTATAATAAAGTTTAACTGTCATAATAAATCTATGGCTTAAAATAATTGTAAAATGCAGTTTGTTTTGTTGGATAGATGAAGGATCGAAACCAAACACCGACAGACAACACAACAAAAATGCATATGATTTTTTTCTTGCGCGTTTAAAAAAAATTGTAACCCCCCACCCCCCAAAAAAATTATGGATACACCCTTGCTGATTATTTATAAGTTAAGCATCATTTGTAGGAAACAGTATGACCCAGTAGATTCCTTCAATTCAGCTTAACTTACCGAAATTTTGAGCGCCGATTTTTTTGGTAGGCATTGTAAGATTATTTGGCAAAACAAATTTTTGGTAGGAAACAACACGACTCAACACATTCCTCCAATTCTCTTTGATTTGCCACATTTTTGAGCGGTGATTTGGTAGGCATTATGATGATTTTTTTTTCAAAACAAATTTTTCGGCTGGAAACAGTAGGACCCACTATATTCATTCAGTTCAGCTTAATTTGTCAGATTTTTGAGCGGTGATTTTTTTGGTAGGCATTACCAGATTTTTTTTTTTTTTGTAAAACAGATTTTTTGGCTGGAAACAGTATGATCCAGTAGATTCATTCAATTCAGCTTAATTTGTCAGATTATTGAGCCGTGATTTTTTTGGTAGGCATTACAAGATTTTTTCGGTAAAACAAATTGTTTGGCTGGAAACAGTATGACTCAGTAGATTCATTCAGTTCAGCTTAATTTGTCCGATTTTTGAGCGTTGATTTTATTTGGTGGGCATTACAAAATTTTTGGATAAAACAAATTTTTTGGCTGGAAACGGTATGACCCAGTAGATTCATTAAATTCAGTTTAATTCGTCAGATTTTTGAGCAGTGATTTTTTTGGTAATCATTACCAGATTTTTTTTTTTTGTAAAACAAATTTTTTGGCTGGAAACAGTGTGATCCAGTAGATTCATTCAATTCAGCTTAATTTGTGAGATTTTTGGGCGGGGATTTTTTTCGTAGGCATTACAAGATTTTTTGGCAAAACAAATTTTTAATAATAAACAACATGGCCGAGCATATTTCTCCAGTACTCCTTGATCTGCTACGTTTTTAAGCGATAATTTTTTGGTAGGTTTTATAAAACTTTGAAAAAAAAAAATTTTTGGCAGGAAACAGCATGTCCCAGAAGAATCCTTCAATTCACTTTGATTTCCCACATTTTTGAGCGGTGATATCATAGCCAAAAAAGAAAAAAATTGTCTAAGCATCAAATAAGAAAGTGTTACTCTTTATAGAAGGTTTGTTAATGAAGTAATAAATATTCACAAGGCTCCTCTTTATTCAACAGGGTATATTATTCTACATGCCTCACTACTTTTGGAAATCACGCGAGCAAGATAAAATGAGCATAATTACAGATGGAATGAGAAGCAACGATTTGGATTGTCAGACAGAGGCTAAAGAAAAGAAGAAAATACTCCTTAAATATTTGGAAGACACACGTGGAATGCATCTTGGATATGCATGGAGTTATGTCATCTGTGAGATCCTCAACTTTGTTAATGTCGTGGGAAACATTTTCTTCATTGACAAGTTCTTAGGTAAGATTTATGTGTTTATTGTGGGCATTAGACTAGGTTTGTGTATTCAAAGTTGACAAATGAGGATTTATTGTGGTATAAATAGCCATTCTGGTCTAGTTTTGAAATAAGTTACTTAAACGACATTGCTTCTTCCGTCGTAAAATAACTGTTGAAACATAATACTTGAATTTTAAAATCCCGTAGCAAACTTTTTGGTGTTGCATTTAGTGTGATCAAGGATCACAAGGATCACACATTTAGTGTGATCAAGGATCACACCAAGGATGACATAATACTCGAATTTTAAAATCCCATAGCACACTTTTTGGTCAAGTGTGATCAAGGTTCATTCACAATGAGAAAGTACTAATATCAAGATCTAGCCAATGCTAAATTTCGGTTTTAGACAAGGGAGATGAGCGGATTTTACCGTTCACAACTTGCAATTTTTATTTGTAAATTTTGCGTTGTTTCGTTGAATCAGCTAATTGGTCAGTTGCAAGCCCCTCCCAGAAGCTGTCTCGCTGATCAACGAAGTTAGTTCTGATCTAAGGATTTGCCTGTTGACTTTTGAAGGTCTTTTATGATTTAAGTTTATCTTAAAACCGGTTAGGCTTATATAAAGGCAAAACATGGTAAACAAAAAACATTGTTAAGGAAAAAATTTGTACTTATGTATTATACCGCCAACACTCAAGAAGGGAAGTATTCCGCCAACACTCAAGAAGGGAAGTTAGGTTAATCCTAATAAAAAATACCAAAACACGATAAAAATATAATGTTTTATAAACAAATTTTGGCTATATATTTGCAAATTAGGGGGGCGTAACCTACACCCCACACCCACCCTTAACGTGCAAATACATAGCTCAAATTATATAATTCCAATGTATTCTGTCACCCGCCACTTGTTTTCCACTGAGCGTGAGCTAATGGTTTCTTAATACAGACAGATAAACCCGGTTTGTTCTCGAGTTTTACGCAGCGTAAACTTGAGTGTTGGCGGTTTAATACATAAGTACCAAAGAATTTTTAAAGTATAAAACATTGTATTATCAAAAATATTATTAAAATATTATGTTCTTAAATTAAAACATTATTGAAATAGTATTACTATGATAAAAAAATATCATAAAAGCATTCCATGTTATAATTATTTCTCTCGATGGCAAAAAGGTGAAAAAAAAACAAACAAAAAAATTGGAGCTTCTATGAATGTCAATTGTAAGTTGGCAAAAGATACATAATAAAGGAACTACGAGACAGGAAGAGTAAGAAAGGCCAGAATATGGATTTAATATTTGTCATCTTCAAAATAAAAGTGGCAGCGATTTTCTGCAAAATTTGCTTTAGAAACGTCTAAACTTATTTAAACTGTAAATTTTCATTATAAAATGTGAAACAACTATTTTTCACCTCTTTTACTATTGTTAAATTTAATTTGGGCCAATTTAGGCCGAAACTAGGCCTGTGTTTCTTAATGGCAAGAGATTTTTCTCAGTAGAAAAATGGAATGAAGCTTTTTTTAAACGGAAGGTTCTATATATCTCGAGAATCAACTTAGATACAAGAAAACAGATCAGATTACTTGCCAGAAAGCCTTGAGTTGAAGAGAGTAGAAATCTCAGTTAAAAAAAAAAGGAAAAAAAAATGTTGCAATGCCCTTTGTGTCATCAGAATCAAAAGACGACCCGGAACCTGGTAAGGTAGACAATTACGCATTTAAACAGCAAATTATCTTTGCTAATTCTTATTTGCATCTTATCAAAAGCTTCAACTTTAATAACGACAAACATCTGGGATCATTTCTAAATTATCATCTTTAAAATAATGAAGCGTTACAAAACGAAAAATGAACAGGAGCTGCTATTTTAATTAAAAAGTTGAATATCAAACTGCCAAAGGCCTTGGCAAACACAATAGGGCTAATATTTCGTTAAGTAGGCGGGTTCTAGGCATGTCTTGCTACTCAACACGTTTGCCAACACTTCACGCGATGCTCAAAATGGAGAAATCTTAATTAACAATTTTTACGGTGGTCTTTTCCATATGGACTCTAGGATGAGTGTTGTCTAGCTGAAACTTTTAAAGAGCTGAAAGAAACTATTCTAAGGGCTAGAACTAACAAATAATTTAGGGCGGAATCTCCCCATGATTGATCCTAAATATCTTTCTTTCGAAAAGTAAGAATTTTTAATTAAATTTAAAAAGTTTTATATTAATTAAAGAACTGAATATTGAACTGTTATAGGCATAGGGCCAAACAAAACCGAGCTGATATTTCGTTAAGTAGGCGGGCTCTAGACATGTCTTGCTATTCAACACGTCTACAGACAGTACACGAGATACCCACAACTGAGAAATCTTCATCAGCGGCAGTCCTTTTCACCAATATAAACACTAGAAGCTGCTGGACATATAATACTAGACAAAAATCTGAGATGCCTCGTAAGAACCTTGGACGGGAATGCTAATGACATTTGGCTCCTTTCTTGCAAGGTTTGCATTTTAATGATGATGATCATGAAGGCAATACTAGAGGACTATCTAGGGGGGACACCCTCCTTTTTATCTATCCATAGCATCTGCACCCCTCCCCCTCCCGCTACTGTAGGATTCATGTAAACTTACATATATATTATCTAATTTATACTGGTGCTAGGCGTCTCTCCCCGGATAATTCCCCGCGAAAATTTTCTTCAAAAATACCGCCTCTCCCCGCTATTCAAAATTGAGCGTTCACAGAAGAGTACATGTTTTGTGCTTCCTCCATGGCTGCTCAATTTTTATATATGTGTTACTGAACTCCTGGTCTTTCTCCCTCGGAAGTAGTCATTCTAGTGTAACTACTTTATTGAAAGACTAAAAAAGCGATTTTTCATCGCATACTTTTTTTTTATTTCCATAGGGGAGAAGTCTTTTGGACCTCTTGATTGATTACCCATCACGTAATTTATGCACAATTTCGATGAAATATATCATTTGACGAGAGAAAATCCGGATCCAGCCTTGAAAAAAAATTCTAGCCCAAAAAAACTAAGGTCCAAGACCATTGGAAAAGACAAGAATTAAAGGAAAACAAGCGCGTCCCTGACCTAGGGGGATGTTTTAAGTCATGGCCATATCCATGATATTTTTTGGGGGTGTTTTACACAAGGATTTTTCGGGGGGGAGGTACACACAAAAAACCTAAAAACGCATAAAAATTCGTTTATGTCCATTTTTGTTACGTTTTTAAGAGTCACACAAACATTTCGGGGGGGGGGGGTGGAGTTCAAACATCCGACCCACCCCCTGGGTACGGCCTTTTTTTAAGTCTACAATTTTCTGATTAGAACAAAGGGTTATTTTTTTGGAAATTAGGGGAAAGATTTTCGAAATCTGAAAAATATAGCTTCCTTTTCTTTATAAGACGGTTGAGACTAAAATCCTAAAGGGTGCATTAATGCCGTGAAATGAAGAATTACCGAAATTCATGATTTGATAACATAGACTGTATATTCTAAATTTCTGGTAGCATAGTCGACTTTGAAGGAGGAAAAGTCTTCTTTTAAACAGGCCTTGCCGGATTCAAATATTATTTATTTTTCTATGTTTGTTGGTATATTCTGATTGTTTTTTTTCTTTTTTTTCTTTTTTTTTAATTACAGCGTCATTGAATGTAAAGCATTGCCACCCACAGGGAAGTATTTTATCAGGAGAAAAATAGTTGACGTATATGAATGTATCCATTCGTTAATTGTAACTATAGGTTCAAAGAAAATAATACTTAAGGCAGTCAAATCTGAAACGAGGTCGTTGAATGCAAGAGTATAATCACCCGGTGTGCGTACAACCCATGCCTGGTTCAACTCAACCCATATAACTTAACCTTCGTTCAACTTCATCCCCTTTTAACTCATCCCCCGTGCAGCTCAAGCCCATTCAACTCAAACCCAAACTGTAGCAGGAGCTGAATGAATTAGAGTTTAATCGAGTTGAACGGGGGTTGGGTTACATAGGGCTGGAGTTAAATAAGGATTGAATTGCACGGGATTTGAGTTAGATGAGGGTTGAATTGCAAGGAGATTGAGTTAAACGGAGTTTGGGTTAAATAGGGTTGAGTTAAACGGGAGTAGAGTATATGGGAGTTGAGCTGTACGAGAGTTGAAGTGAATGGGTTGTTAGACGAGGGTTGGTTTCATGGGAGCCTTGTCACGCATATGAAACTATTTTATCAGAAGAAAAACAGTTTACGCATTCGAATGTATCCCTTTTGTTAGTTACAACTATAGAATTTGAAAAAAAAATAACCGAGGGCAGTCAAATGTCAAACAAGGTCATCGAACGTGCGGCATTGCCACTCATATGGAACAAATTTCTCAGGAGAAAAACAGCTCATGCATACGAAATTATCCCACCGACTTCTTTCGAAATCGTTGTCTCTGTAAAACAAGTTCTCTCATAAATAAAATAATTATGAGAATTCTAGATTTCTAGAATTCTAGAATTCTTTATATTTAAGTTCATAACACGGAGATGACTCGTAAGGGAAGCTAAATGATGCTGAATCATATTTTTAGTCTATAACACACATATTCTTTTTAAGAGTACTTCTAAAAACACCTTGGGAGGGGGAGCTCCCTCCGGATTGAAAAGGGCCAAGTTTTGAGAGTTATCTCATAAATATGAACACATATTTGACGATATACAACAATACATGAACATTCTACTACATTTTGACCTCCGGGCGGAGAATAGACGCTTGGAGCTGAGCTTCGGAAAAAAATTGCACGAAAAATAGCCGGATTTTATAAAAAAAAACAATAGGAGGGGGTAAAGGCCCAAATTAGGTCTTTGTGTAGACAACTGCAAAAATCCGTTGATGATGGTAATAATATCTCTTTGCTGAGCTTTTGTTTTTATGAATTGAAACAAAATACTATTCGGCACTTGTATAATATATCGACCACAGTAAGTACTCATGTTAAGAAAACAATTCTTACTTCATAATATGCAGAATAAACATACTTAACACGTTTTGCATGCAGCCTCGCTATGCTTTACTCCCCCCTAATTTGCAAGTATATAGCCCAAATCATATGTTTCCTATCTATTCTCCCAATGCGTCTCAGTTGTTTCAAACCCCTGTACCTGTAAATTGAATCAGCTGCGACGGGGGAAAAAAAACTGGAAAAACAAGTTACAGGTGGCAGAAAGTATTGAAAATATATAATTTGGGCTATATATTTGCACTTTAGGGGAGGGAGGTTTGGCGGAAAGTATAGCAAGGCTGCATGCAAAATGTGTTAACTATGATTATTCGGCATATTATGAAGAAAGAATTGTTTTCTTAACATGGGAAGTTACTGTGGTCAATATATCATACACGTACCTACTATTCTATTTCGTACATCCATAGATCCCTATTAACCTGACCTCAGCAGAGAGAATAACATATATCCTGTTTTCAGGTGGAGCTTTTTTGAAATTTGGTGCCAGAGTTATTCAGTTCACAGAATGGGAGGATGAAAACCGCACTGATCCGTTGATAGAAATTTTTCCTCGCGTTACAAAATGCACTTTCCACAGTTACGGCTCATCTGGAACCATTCAAAAACACGACGCCATGTGTATCCTTGCACTAAATGTACTCAACGAAAAGCTGTATGTGTTCCTGTGGTTTTGGCTGGTCATTCTATCCGTATTATCCGGATTAGCATTAGCTTATAGGCTAGCTTTACTTGTATCATCGAGGATAAGAGGATATATCTTCCAGGTAAGGACGCCTGTGTTATTTTCCCACTTTTATTTTATTTATTTTATTAGTTATTTATTATTATTAATTTCTTGGTTATCATTATTAGTTATAAGTTTATTATTAATACAGAAAATGTGTTCTATCCTACTTTCCATGTCTATAATGAGAGTAAGGTTGATATAATAATATAAATAATTGTTTTCTTAACAGGGGAACTTCCTGTGGTCGATATATCATACACGTACCTACTATTCTATTTCGTACATCTATAGACCCCTATTAACCTGACCTCAGCAGAGAGAATAACATATATCCTGTTTTCAGGTGTTCTATCCTACTTTCTAGGGCTATAATGAGAGTAAGGTTGATATAATAATATAAAGAATTGTTTTCTTAACAGGGTCCCCTGTAGAATCAAATATTACTTTCTTTTTGACAGCGTTGCATTCTTACTCGAAAATAGATCCTTTTTTTTATTGCTTATACATTTTTTGAAATATTTATCCGACTCACAAATTGGCCTTAAAAATGCTGCTTAAAAAACTTTAAACCCCCGGAATAAAAACTCTTTTGGTAACCCTATTTCCGAACAAGATTCTTTTGGTACTTTGGTCTTATCACTTTAACCCAAATTTATGATTTTACCTGGATCGATCATTTTTTTCGCCCCTCCTCTTTAAATTTTGAAAAATCCGTTTTTGATTGTTTTCATTTGAAATTACCTTTTTTGGTATATTTTCATTAGAAAACCTCAAAACGACAAATTGCTCCCCTCTCCCTTAGATTTTTTTCTTTCTTTTTTAGTCCACTGTGCAAATTTTTTGTGTTATTTTCTGCAGTCCTCTTTCATGGTAAGAAAAATATTTTGCTGTCATTCGATATCTAAAAGTCAGCTTTTTCCGTTAATCGAACTGTGTTTTTTTTTTTCAATTTCTTGGGTTTCTGGTAGTTACACCATTATGGACTACTTTTGAGACATGAGGAGCTGAAAGACCGAAAGTACTCTTACAATGCCGCAATGAAAGTTTGAAATCTTTTTTTTTACACTTTTCTAGACACAAAAGAAAGACAAAGAAAGACACAAAATTCGGCCCTCTTTAATTGTTATGGTTATTTAATACAAAAGATAATCAAAAACTAATAGCATAGGCATTGTTACCACGTAGGGCAAAAGCCAATTATTCTCTCTAGTTCAAGATCCCATGGTTTTATGACACTTGGTATTAACCAAGCATTTAACCAAGCGGTTAATTCGGAAAAAATAGAAAAAATTAAGTATTTTTAACTTATGAACGGGTGATGGGATCTTAATGAAATTTGATGTTTGGAAGGATATCGTGTCTCAGAGCTCTCAATTTAAATCCCGACCAGATCCGGTGACATTGGGGGGAGTTGGAGGGGGGAACCTATAATCTTGGAAAACGTTCAGAGTGGAGGGATCGCGATGAAACTTGATAGGAAAAATAAGCAGAATTCCTAGATACGTGATTGACATAACCGGAACGGATTCGCTCTATTTGGGAGAGTTGGGGGTTAATTCTGAAAAATTAGAAAAAATGAGGTATTTTTAACTTACGAAGCAATGACCTTATCTTAATGAAATTTCATATTTAGAAGGACCTCGTAACTCAGATCTCTTATTTTAAATCCCGACGGATCCAGCTTCATTGGGGGGGGGGGGGGGGGGACCGGATTAGGATGAAACTTAATGGGAGGGATAAAAACATGTCCAAGATACGTGACAGACATAACCGGACTGAATCCGCCCTCTTTGGTGGAGTTGGGGGGGGGGAGTAATTCAGAAAAATTAAAAACTTCGAACGGGTGATCAGATCTTAATGAAATTTGATATTTAGAAGGATCTTGTGCTTTATAGCTCTAATTTTAAAATCCCGACCAAATGCGGTGACATTGGGGGGAATTGGAGAGGAAACCGGAATTATTGGGAAACGTGAAAATTGAGGTATCTTTATCTTACGAATGGGTGATCGAATCTTAATGAAACTTGATATATAGAAGGATCTTATGTCTCAGGTGCTCCATTTTGAATTCGAATCGGATCCGGGGACATAGGGGGCTGGAGGGGAAAACATAAATCTAGGAAAATGCTTAGAGTGGAAAGATCGGGATGAAACTGCTATCTGTTAAATATCCTATCTATTCAATGTCCTTGTCTTGTTCCAGTGTTTTTTTTTTTTTTTTTTTTTTTTTTTTTTTTTTTTTTTTTTTTTTTTTTTTTTTTTTTTTGTATATATTTTATAATAGTGTTTTATTCTTGTTCTCTGTGGTCCATTAGAAGCAAAGCTTCTTGGGCCTAGTAACCACTTTACTTTGTAATAGTTTTTTTTCTTTTAGTATCAATAAATTGATTGATTGATTGATTGATTGAAACTTGATGGGAAGAATAAGCACAAGTTATAGATACGTGATTGACATAATTGGAATGGATCTGTTCACTTTGGAGGAGCAGGGGGGTGTTGATTTGGAAAAATTTTAAAAATTGAGGATTTTTAACTTAAGAGCGGATGACCGGATCTTAATGAAATTTGATATTTAGAAGGAACTCATGTCTCAGAGCTGATATCGTCTATCAGACGATATCAGAAATATCGTCGGGATATTTCAAATCCCGTCCAGATCTGTTGACATTGGGGGGAGTTGGAGGGGGAAACCGGAAATCTTGGAAAACGCTTAGAGTAGAGAAATCGGGATTAAACTTGGTGCGTAGAATAAGCAAATGTTGTCGATAAGTGATTGACACAACCGTACTGGATCCACTCTCTTTGGGGAAGTTAGGGGGTGGGTAAAGTGATTTTGGTGCTTCTGGACGTGCTAGGACGATGGAAATTGGTAGGCATGTCCGGGAGCTGCACAGATTGACTTGATAAAGTCGTTTTCCCCGATTAGACCATCTGGGGGGGCTGAAGGGAGAGGAAAAAGTAAAAAAAATGAGGTATTTATAACTTACGAGTGGGTGAGAGGATGTTAATGAATTTTGATATTTAGAAGGACCTCGTGACTCAGAGCTCTGATTTTAAATCCCGACCGGCATTAAGCCTCCGATTTTCCTTTTAAATCAATCTATTGATTTACAGAATTTTGCTAGAGCTCATACCATATGAGCTCTTGGCTTTTGGCTCGTCCGGCCTCGTCACAAGTGCCATATGAGCTCTTAGCTCTTGTTCTTCAATATACATAATCCTATAGAAATTGCTCGCTGTTTTTACACTCTTGGTGTCTTTGTTTGCCAAGCTTGTTCAGAGACTTTTCTGCGTCGGCGATGAGTCAATACAAACAATTGCAAGAATAATAAAAGAAATGTAGTATGAAAAACCTACCAGCTGGGCTTGAACCAAGTCGCACTTGAGGCCCATTCCCAATAAAATTTTACTAACACCGAGATTCAACTAGTGCTTATTTTAGCCAATCAGATTTCCCCAGAGTTTTGTGACTGGGTGAAAAATTCGGATTGACTTAAATTAGCGCTAACTTATCTTTCTCTCATTATACCCCTACAAAGCGAAATTGGACCACATTTTTCGCACAGTTTACCGTTTAAAATATGGTCAATCAGTCGCATACACAAAACAATCCGTAGGCAATTCTTCTGGAAAACATGTAGTAAATCCTTCTCGGTTTTTCAGAGCCCACGAGCTTCAGAACCATACTTAACCACTTTCAATACTGTAGCTTCCAATATTTTGATCTTGGTTCGCATACTTATCTTCCTATTCTTCCTAATTTTATCAACTGTGAAGAAACACCATGGGCCTAGGCTAGTCTTCTTTTAACATCTTCAATGCAACCACAATCTTTACTAGTAAATAAATAAAAAAAACAAGTTTTTGTAACGGAAAGTAAGGAGCGACATTAAAACTTACGAACAGAAATTACTCCGTAGATGAAAGGGGCTTTTCTTCCTCAACGCCCCACTCTTTACGCTAAAGTTTGACTCTATCTCTCAACTCTTCTTTTTAAAACAGTAAAAAACTTTAGCATAAAGAGAGGGGCGTTGATGAGGAAGCAGCCCCTTTTATATACGGAGTAATTTCTGTTCGTTTTAAGTTTTAATGTCTCTCCTTACTTTCCGTTATAAAAACTTGTTTTTTTATTTAATTTCTGGACGTTTTTGAATTAATGCATGTTTTGATCTTGGCTCTCTGCACATAAATAATTAAAACGAAATTTGCATATTAATTAATTGCAATTAATCGGAAGATTTTGAGAAAAAAGAAGCGAAGGAGGAAGCCTAGTTGCCCTCCAAGTTTTTGATAACTTAAAAAAGTAACTAGAACTTTTAATTTTGTGTAAACGTTTTCATTGGTAAAAAATATACGTAACCTACGAATTAACTTACGTAACGAACTTCTATATTCGTATGTTTTTATTGCGTATATGAGGGGGTTCAATTCTCGTCGATGCCTCGCTCTTTACACTAAAGCTTAGATTGTGTCCTAATTCCTTAAGAATGACCTCTGGATCACAAAGGCCGTAAAATAAATAGTTGAAATTACTAAAAATACTTTAGCGTAAAGAGTGAGGTATAACGAGGAGATAAACCCCTCATATGCGTAATAATTTTGTCCGTTTTAAGTTTTAATGCTGCTCCTTACTTTCAGTAGAAAAAACTTTTTATATTTATTTTTTCATTGTTTTTTTTCAAATAAAGCTAGAAAATCCTGCGCCCCCTTCATTGAAATTCTCTTCCCCCATGAGAAGTCTCCATGGAAATATCCTCCCACATAACCCCCCCCCCTCAACTCTCCCCCCTAAACCAAAAAAATCCCCCTGAAAACGGGTGTACACTTCCCAGTAACCATTTCTATATGTAAACACAGGTCAAAGTTTTCAACTTGCAGCCCCTCCCACGGGGACTGCGGGGGATTAAGTCGTCCCTAAAGACGTAGTTATTAGCTTTTTCGACTATGGTGAATAAAATGGCTATCTCAGAATTTTGATCTGATGACTTTGGGGAAAAATGAGCGTGGGAGGGGGCCTAGATGCCCTCCAATGTTTTTGTTCACTTAAAAAGGGCACTAGAACTTTTCATTTACGTTAGAATTAGCCCTCTCGCTAGATTCTAGGACCACTCAGTCGATACGATCACCCCTGGGAAAAAAAACCAACAACAAATAAACACGCATTCGTGATCTGTCTTCTGGCAAAAAATGCGAAATTCCACATTTTTGTCGATAGGAATTTGAAACTTCTACATTAAGGTTCTCTGATACGCTGAATCTGATGGTGTGATCTTCGTTAAGATTGTATGACTTTTAGGGGGTGTTTCCCCCTATTTTCTCAGGCTCGTAACTTTCTCTTAGGCTCGTTACGATCTCGTAGCTCATAACTGGGTCGCTCCTTACTACAGTTCGTTACCACGAACTGTTTGATACTACCAATGTAAGTGAATCTGCCCACATAATCGACTTTCTCGTTACCCAGTATCATCCATTCACTTTCATTTTCCTAGTCTTAGCGACTCAGTCTTCTTGACATTAATTTTCAAACCTATTCTTACACCCTGAACATTCTGGAAACCTCTAAAAATTCAGTCATTTTGCTAATTCGTGTCAAAGATTTCGCTCGAAGTTGTATTTGGAGTATCACTCAAAATTTCGAACCACCGTTTATCTTCCAAACATAAAAGTACATCTAATGAGTATTTTATTACTCCCGGGCTTATATGCATCGTCATAGAACGTAGATGCAGGAGGGTCTGTTCCCAAAGAGGGATCCTAAGGGGAAGGGTCACAAATATAAGAAGCGCATGTACTTCTGCATTATACGGCAAATACTCAAGTTTACGCTGCGTAAAACTCGACAACAAACCGGTTTCCTTATTAATTTCTTTCAGCTTAGCGTAAGATAAGACAATGACAAGTGACAAAATAAATGTGAAATATATAATTTGGGTTGTATATCTACACATTAGGGGGTGTTTGTAAAATATTTGGACAGTTTAAGGCAAGAAAACAATTTTTACTTCATATTATGAAGATTAACTGTACCTAACACATTTTACATGCAGACCCGCTATACTTTACCTCCACTCTCCTAATGTGCAAATATAGCCCAAATTTGTTTCTAAGTATTAAATTTTCATCATATTTTGTGATATTTCATTAAGATTGAGCTTCAAAGAAACAGGTTCCAATTAAATGACACACTTGAGTGCTTGTCGCACTATACACAAGTATCGAAGCGAATTTTGAGTCGCTATTTTTACGGGAATAGGTCTTTTATAACAAACTCCAAGGGAATAGTCCCATCCACCTATAGCCTACATGAATGTACATTACCTTTTTAAAACCAGTTGAATCAGACGGCGTATGTAAGATGGTTATAGCCCATTCTTATAGTTCGGTGCTCTATTTTATGAGAGACCTCAGAATAAAAAAGAGTATATACGCATTTTTATCATTAAACAACTGTTAACACTGGATATGAAACGACTTGATAAGGGTCACGATGCCAACCAATAGCTCTTTATTATCTTCTTCCAAAATATCAATCAAACCAACGTGAACGGCGAACATGATAAAAACTGGTTTTAGATGCAAAAAATTCAAACCAGTATAATGGCAAAAGTATAGGGTTGCAGAGGTTATAAGGAATATTAACTCGGCTAGACAGTACATTTCCAGCTGAATGAAGACCCAAAAGAATTAAGATGCGTATAAAAAAAGAACAAAAAGAAACAACAACCGTACTTAATTAGAACTTGTATTGCAACGCGTTACTGCCCCCTAAGATCAACATATAGTTCTTATACAGTAGCGACAAGACTGGTGCCGAAGTATACAAACTTCCATTTTGTGTCCAACATCTGTATATTGTATATAAGCTACTGTATAAGAACTATATATTGATCTTAGGGGGCATTTTGTGTCCACCCCCCTCCAGATTTTGAAAGATACTTTTTTTTAACTTGTGTTGAAGTACATTGAAATATACATTTTGCCCCTGCCCCCACATTTTCATTATTTGAGTTCACTGGGGGTACTACCTAATTTTCAAGCTACTACTCGAGCACTGCCCAATCTTTACCAAGGGCATAATCTATATTGAAAAGAAGCTCAAATGTATCACAGACGTGATTTAAGGCATCATGCCTTGAACATCATTTCACATAGTCAAGTTGGCGAAGCACTCATGGTACTCAAGAGTCCCTAGGTTTTTTACACCCCCTCCCCTCCTGATTTCAAAAATACCATTCTTTTATTTTTATTGAAGTGCATTGAAACATAGCCTAGATTTTGCACTCCCCGTAGATTGTCATTATTTGGTGTCACTGGAGGCACTACCTAATTTTCAACCTACTACTCTAGTACTGTCCTATCAAACAGTTCGTGGTAACGAACTGTAGTAAGGAGCGACCCGGCTCAATAGTAAACGAAACTCTAAAAAACGGAATTTTGATGCTAATTCTTTCATGCTGATTCTAAATATATAAGTTTCATCACATTTAGTCTTTGTCATCAAAAGTTACGAGCCTGAGAAAATTTGCTTTATTTTGGAAAATAGGGGGAAACACCCCCTAAAAGTAATAGAATCTTAACGAAAATCACACCATCGCATTCGGCGTATCAGAGAACCGTAGAGCAAAATTTCAAGCTCTTAGCTACAAAAATGTGGAATTTCGTATTTTTTGCCAGAAGACAAATCTTCTGGTGCATCATGTTCTGGGGTGCATGTTTATTTGTTTTTATTCCCAGGGGTCATCGTATCGACCAAGTTGTCCTAGAAAGTCGCAAGAGGGCTCATTCTAACGGAAATTAAAAGTTCTAGTGCCCTTTTTAAGTGACCAAAAAAATTGGAGGGCACCTAGGCCCCCTCCCACGAGTCACCGGATCAAAATTCTGAGATAGCCATTTTAGTCACCATAGTCGAAAAACCTAATAACTAAGTCTTTGGGACGACTTACTCCCCCACAGTCCCCGTGGGAGGGGTTGCAAGTTACAAACTTTGACCTATGTTTATATATAGTAATGGTTACTGGGAGGTGTACGGACGTTTTCAGGGGTATTTTTTTGGTTTGGGAGGGAGAGTTGAGGTGGGGGGGTACGTGGGAGGAACTTTCCATGGAGAAACTTCTCATGAAGGAAGAGACTTTCAATGAAGCGGGGGCAGGATTTTTTAGCATTATTTAAAAAAACAATGAAAAAATAAATATGAAATGTTTTTTTCTACTGAAAGTGAGGAGAAGCATTAAAACTTAAAACGAGCAGAAATTATTGCGCATATGAGGGGTTTACCTCCTCGTAATACCTCGCTCTTTATGCTAAAGTTTTTTTTAGTAATTTCAACTATTTATTCTACGGCCTTTGTGATTCAAGGGTCATTCTTAAGGAATTGGGACAGAATTTAAGCTTTAGTGTAAAGAGCGAGGTACCGACGTGGGGTGAACTCCCTCATATACGCACTAAAAACATACGAATATAGAAGTTCGTTACGTAAGTTAATTCGTAAATTACGTATATTTTTTACTAATAAAATGTTCGTAAGAAAATTAAAGGTTCTAGTTGCCTTTTTAAGTAATCAAAAAATTGAAGGGCAACTAGGCTTCCTCCCTCTCTCCTTTTTTCTCAAAATCTTCCGATTAAAACTATGAGAAAGCCATTTAGCCAAAAAACATTAATATACAAATTTCATTTTAATTATTTATGTGCGGAGAGCCAAGATCAAAACATGCTTTAATAGAAAAACGTCCAGAAACTAAATATAAAAAAAACAAGTTTTTTTAAATGAAAGTAAGGAGCGACATTAAAACTTAAAACGAACAGAAATTACTCTGTATATGAAAGAGGCTTTTCCTCCTCAACGGCCCGCTCTTTACGCTGAAGTTTTATTACTGTTTTAAAATGTAGAGCTAAGAGAAAGAGTCAAACTTTAGCGTAAAGAGCGGGGCGTTGAGGAGGAAAAGCCCCTTTCATATACGGAGTAATTCCTATTCGTTTTAAGTTTTAATGTCGCTCCTTACTTTTATTTAAAAAAACTTGTTTTTTTTAATTTAATCTTCATCAAGGGACTAACAATAACGTTAAAAAAAGTTCAAACAAAAGTATCACAGATTGGGCGTGGCCTTCTATCATTTTTCAAGGCATCATACCTTGGATATTACATAGTCTAGGTGGCAACAGCAGGGATAGAACAAGTTACTACTTTCTGAACGTATTTTCTTCAATATCAAACACTTCGTGGTAATGAACTTTAGTAAGGAGCGATCCGGCTCAATAGTAACTGAAACTCTAAAAAAAGGAATTTTGATACCAATAGTTACATCAAAGGAATCGCATTTTGTTCTTTTTTCCAGGGATGATCGTATCGACCCAGTGGTCCTAGAATGTCGCGAGAGGGCTCATTCTAACGGAAATTAAAAGTTCTGGTGCCCTTTTTAAATGACCAAAAAATTGGAGGACACCTAGGCCTTTCCCAGACTCATTTTTTACCCAAAGTCAACGGATCAAAATTTTGAGATAGCCATTTTGTTCAGCATAGTCGAAATGGTTATTGGGAAGTATATAGACGTATATATGTATATATATATATATATATATATATATATATATATATATATATATATATATATATATATATATATATATATATATATATATATATATATATATATATATATATATATATATATATATATCCTAGCTGTTGGGGTGGCGCCACCCCAACACCTAGTTGGTGGGGGCGCTTCGCGCCCCCCTTTTTTTTCATTTTTTTCCTTTTTTTCTTTTTTTTTTCTTTTTTAGTTTTTTAGCTTTTTTAGTTTTTATATTAGTTTTTAGTTTTTTTTTTCTTTTTAGTTTTTTTGTAGTTTTTACTTTTTTTTTAGTTTTTTTTACTTATGTCCTGGTCGTCATTTATACTCCCTGTGTCCCGGTCGTCATTTGTGTCCTGGTGCTTTGTTGATGGTGATTGCTAATCGAACATTCCTTGTGTCCCGGTCGCTTTCTCTTTGAGTGTCCCGGTCGTCATTTATATTCCCTATGTGCCGGTGTCCCGGTCGTCATTTGTGTCCCGATGTCCCGGTCTGTAATTTCGTCAGTCGAAAACATGACGTCAGTCGACACACAAACATGACGTCACTCGACAGACACACACACACACAGACAACTTATTTTTATATATATAGAAGATATATATATAGGTTCTTTCAAGAAAAACAAGAGGATCCTTCCCGTTAAATCTAATACGATTTATTTTAAATTTAGAGCATTCAATTTTTGATATGTTCACAAGTAGTTCTAGAAATTAGTGCCGACCCACCTTTTGTTATAACAATTTAAAATAAGTTAATTTTACAGTATAACGGCAAAGTGACCTCACCAGCCGTTTTAGACAGATTGGTCCATAGCACGTCATTTGGCGACTTCTTCTTCATCCATATGCTTAGCAAGAACCTTGAAGGGCTAGTGCTAAAGGAAGTAATGGACGACCTAGCGAACGAGTTGACAATGGAAAAACTTGCCGGCCGAAGAACTCCCCCTAGCCCAAAAACCGATGGTATACCTATGCTTCCACGCTACTCTAAGCCGGTGCAACTACTGTGATAGATTTTGCGTAGATTAAACTTAGTGATTTAAAGAGGTTAAAAACCTCAGTGACAGTTATAAAACAAGTGCCAAGAAAAAGTCGTCAAGTGTTTTCGTTTTTCTTTTTCGAAGTGCTCAGCGAATTGTAAGAAGCTGTCTCAATTTTGGATAGAGACACCATTTTTCTGAAGAAAAGGAAGAACTGATATTTAGTCTTGGACACAGAATAAGCTGAAAATTTTACTCTGCCTGAAAACCCTGCCTTTTGAAAATTATCTAGTTTTTGTAAAAATATTTCTCCGTTTTTCGGTTCAAAAATGACGAAAATTCTAATGGTTGAAGTTTAGGCCCACCTATTCAAGTGATATTTCTGTATGATTTTTAGCGGTTTAATACCCTTAGTTTTTGTGATTTTTATTTTTTATCATCATTTATCTAAATGAGTACGAAAAAGCCAAATACTCACGACCCTTTTTGTAGTATTTTCCACTTATGTTGCATAAAAGACGCCTTTACAATTTTTCTGGGGAGGGGGTAGGTTGTAATAATTAACTTAATCGAGATAAGATTGAAGACAAACAGCGTTTTTACATTATCTTTAAGAAGAAATAAGAAAATAAGAAAATTGTAAAGCACAAGACATGTTTTCCAAACGATATATTCAATTTCTGTGGAGATTTTGTTATTGGGATCTAGTTAATGGAAAATGTTTAGCTCAAGGGGCATATTTTCGCTCAATGATGTATGCACACAATTTATACCCCAGTGCCCCAGCCCCAAACGATAAAGAAAGAACCCAAGAGAACAGCTTTGAAAAGGGGATCTCTATAAAATGCAACAAATCGAAATTTTACTTCAGCGTTTATAATATTATTCCATTTTACAATGGCAGTTCTCCCCCCCCCATCCAAATTCCTATTCCATCTTGACCGAAGAGAATCTTAACAAAAGTTAGGAAAGGCCCTTTTTTACAAAGATATTGTATTAACCTTATTAGTTCTTTTGGTATCCTTTTGACGTTCGTATCATAAATACGTAATGTGTCTTAAAAAAAATTCAGAAATTTACAAACCCCCCCCCCCCTCTCAAACCTTATCTTCTGCTATAATAAAAAAAAGTACGGCGCCATTTTTTAGATACAATCTGTATCAACTTAATTTTTCCGACATTGAGTGATTAAAATTTGCCTTCAGCTTTAATTTAGACACATGACGAAGAGGCCAGAAAGCCAAGGGACATGCAAGTTTTGAATTTTTAATGGAATGTGCAGTGTCATTAGTTTATAGCTCATATTGTGGATGGCACTTATTTACTTTTTTTCATTACTCGATTGTCTGTCTTTCAGCAGAATTGTAAAGTGTTTAGAAACAATAAATTTGATTCCCATATATAATTTATGAAGTCTAGGTGTCCTGAGAAAAGATGTAATTCCCAAAACCGTAGAGGCGCAGAGGGGGAATGAACTTTTTGAACACCTAAAGGAAGGGGTAAAAAGGGTTTTGAGCACAGCCAATTCAACCGTGGTATTACTTTTTGCGATAATAATTCGTCTAAAGTTCTGATTGGCTTGGAATTAGCAATAGCTAATTCTCAATATTAGTCAAATCTCATTGTGAATGGAACAATACACATTTGCTTAGGGGGAGGAAATATAACAAAATATATACTTATCCGACAGTGGATACCGCTTTCCCACAAATATGCATCTCAAAATAAGTTAGCATGTCTCAAAGTACCATTCTGCACCTTATTTTTTTATCGTAGTTAACGCAGAAGTAGCTTATCTTAGCCCAAATTTTAATGAGCCTCAAATGACATGCGGGACCCTAGGTATAAGGGAAACCTATACTGTGAAACCACAGTGTAAACAGTCTCGCCTAGTTCGTTCGAGCATGCCAAGAGTACTTATCAGACAAGCTTGATTACTTATCCCTAGCGTTTCACCAGACGTAAATGACGTCACAGGGTAAGAGGACTGCTACTTAGAGCGGTTGGAATTAGTTGTCAGATAAATTATACCAATTAACCCCAGAAAATGTAAGATAAGCGACCTTATATCTAAAGAAACAATTGAATCATTTCGAAATTAGAAAAGAAAACATATGAAAATAAAGAAAGAGAACAAAAATGGACAGTAATAGCGAAACGTGGCTCACCTTCAGGGATTTATAAATAAGTATGTTTTTAGTAGCCTACACGTGACCATTGTTGTTGTTCGCTTTGTTGTCTGTAAGCGTTTCAGCTAACATGTTACCGGATTATTATTATTTATTATTATCTTTTACAGGATTACATCCGTGGACTTTGAGCTAAGCTGGATAATGGCTGCTTGAACGCAATCGCTCTGACTAGCAAAACGTAATATCTTAACAAATACACATCGTTATACCTATATTTATGCCTATATTATATTATCATTATACCTATATTTATGTAATATCAATTGTTCCTATTTCCTGATTGTAAGACCGTATGCCCTTTTCTTACGCCCTTGGGCCCTTTTTATGCTCCGTATCTTCTGTCCTTTTCTATGCTCCGTAAGCCCTTTTCTTTCGTCTATCCATGAAAGTGGAGAAGGACACTGATTTGACAACATTAAAAGGGTAAAAATACGAGGGAGGAGCTATCAACCATTTCTCAAGATAAAAAAAAAAAATTCAAACACTGGAAGCACCAATGTCAGTGGAAGGATGGAAAGTATTTTTAACTGAATTTTGTTTTAGAAATTCAGTTAATTTTTGAGTTAATTCAGCTAACTTTTTTAGGGAAGTATGTTTAACAAGTTGAAAAATACAGGTTCTACACAATAATTTCCAGTTTTTTTGGTACTTCCAGCATATCAAGGAGGCACACTCGTGCCTCTTTAAAGAGGCGAACCACGACAATGTTAAGCGATATTCGGTTCCAGTGGTCGCAGAGGGATGGGAGGGATGCATTTCGTAGCCCGAGCTCCAACTAAGAAACCTGCCAATTTTCATCCCCCTCCGACTTTTCCTTCATGGGGAAAATCTGGCCGAAAGTTTCGACCATCCAACGCCAGCCCCCCTTTAACGTTGTCCGATCGGGCTGAAATTCACAAGTTAAGGTCCCCTACGGCCCAGGAGCTTATCCGCGAAATTTCAGCTCGATCCGATAACTCCTTCCCTGTTTTCCAGAAACCACGCATAGCCACTTAATGTTCATATTTTTTTTTTCTGAGACGCCTACAGGTTACAGCCAACATCAGATCTGGGTGTACGAAGACTCATTCGACGCGGAATTCTCCGAGTAATTTTCCTGGAAAGTTTCGTCGGAAAATCTTAACCATCCGATTTTCTAGCTTAGAAAAACCCATTTCCCCATTGAAGGTAAAATTTTCTCTTGTAATAACATCACTTGTTTGAAAAATTCTTACACTAGTAGCAGCTTGGCGCAGCGGAAGCGTGCTGGGCCCATAGCCCAGAGGTCGGTGGATCGAAACCGCTAGCTGCTAATTTTTTCAAATTTGTAAAATTAGGTAATTTTGTCAGTTTGAATTTATTGATACAGAAAGGGAGAAAATAAACATGGAAACATGTGATCAGAATTACATACTGGAATGTTCACAAGAATTTATACTGAAGCGGGGGTAAGGCTTGATGGAAGCAAGTTAAAAGAACCATTTAAATTGATTTCCTAATTGAAGCCGTTGGTGAAATTTTCTATTGTAATAACTTGTTTGATAACAAGCATAACAGCAGCTTGGCGCAGCGGAAGCGCGCTGGGCCCATAAACCGGAGGCGGGTGGGTAAAAACCACTAGCTGCTAAATTTTTAATTAAGCTGCTAAACTATTAAAATTATCAAAATTAGATAATTTTGTCAGTTTGAATTTATTGATACAGAAAGTGAGAAAATAAATATGGAAAATTATTATTAAATTACATCCACCATGGATTGTAGGAAAAGGTACAGAAATAAAATGAAAAAACTTCGTTTTCTTAAAGAGTTAAAGAGGCTGCGTTCCAAAGTCGAACCTTAAAACGTACAGGAATTAGGAGAGGCAGTTGGTGGCTGCCGCCCCCCAAACCCCCCTTTAAAAGACTCTTTTGTACAGGTTTTTTGTTGTGGGGGCTGCCGCCCCCCTAACCCCCCGCTCTTGGCTTCGGAAAGGCCCTCTTTTAATTATCAAAAAATTGAAATGAATGAATAATGGAATAACTTCGAAAAATGTTAAACACAAGAGGACAAGAGAACCATAGCGCCGAAAATAGTAATTAGTAACAATGAAGTTGACCACTCCATTTACATTTTAACATAATTATTGAAACTATTTCCCAGACACAGAGCACACAAGCTAAGAGCTGGGGGCGGGGGTAAGGTAGCAAACAAAAACCTGTTTTGTATTCTTTGTTAATTAAAAGAGGGCCTTTCCGAAGCCAAGAGCGGGGGGTTAGGGTGGCGGCAGCCCCCCACAACAAAAAACCTGTACAAAAGAGTCTTTTAAAGGGTGGGGGGTTTGGGGGGCGGCAGCCCCCCAACTGCCTCTCCTAATTCCTGTACGTTTTAAGGTTCGACTTTGGGACGCAGCCTCTTTAACTCTTTAAGAAAACGAAGTTTTTTTCATATTATAACCTCAAGTACCCGTCTCTCCTGACTTCTTTGTGTGAACACTGAAAAAACAGCTGAACTGATCAAGCTCACAGTTGAAAATTTTGTAAATAATTTTGGAACCTTGATAGCCTATAGACCATTGAAATTAAAAAAAAAAACAATACTCTTTAAATAAAAAAACGCAGGACGTCTTTAATCCGGTCGTAGCTTTAAAAAGAAAAAGAGGACGTAAAAACAAATGGAAAAAAGACGAATTTCAGCTGAAATATAATTTCAGCCATGTTTAGCTAGTGTTTTACGAAAGCATTTTAAACTGCAAAAACTATAGCCAGTTGGTAATTACAAGTTATTTTTTGTACCGCTTGCCTTTATAAATTTTGAAAAAGAAATGTTGTTTAAATGAAATTCGGATTCATTCTCAAGGCAGTCTAAAAAAAAAAAAAAAAAAAAAAAAAAAAAAAAAAAAAAAAAAAAAAAAAAAAAACTTTTAAGCGCTGCTGTGTTTCCGTATTCGTTCTTAACACATTGAAGGGAAAAGTGAAACTTTAATGTAATAACAAAACTTCACAATTTCACTGTTTTTCTATTTACTACACTATTTCACTAACGCACCTTCACTATTAACATAATTTCAAAAGTAACATAACTTCACTTCTTGAGTGTTTTCTGGATGATACAGAAGTACACAGCTTTTAAATAACTAATATTTCTACATTCAACTTCAATTTCGTTTCCGTTTGAAAAAGCAGTCTTATAGTGCCAAAAAGCTACCAGTATTTCTATGACCATTGAGAAGCGCTGGACGAATGAGAGCAACATCTGCTCTCAATTATCTATTCAAAATTTTAAACAATACTTACCTTTCTCCTAAAGTTTATCAATTAGCCCTAGGGACTAAAATATTGCATTTCCGCAAATAAGGAAGGCTTTTGGAGTCCTAAAATTTTCCGTTAATGTTAATTGTGAATATACGGTTTTGTTTCGCGACTTGCTCTGGTTTTTACAAGATTTTTCCTTGACTTATCAAATAACTAAAAAGCTTTAAGTGAATGTGCAGGCATCAATAAATCGAGGAAAAATTGTTCTTCATTCACTAGATCAATACACACCCAGCTCTAATAGGGTGCTCTTATGACTTGAACTTGACTTACACACGGCAGTTGTTCAGTGTGCCTCATCTTCTTTTTTCACATTTCTAGCAGATCTGTAGAACGACTTAGCATACCTTGGCTATGCATTGATATAGAAAGCTAATTTTTTTTTTCTACTGATACATGCACAGTAAATTAAAGCTTTATAGATAAATGGCAAAGCAAGAAAAAGACTTGAAAATCAGTATGAAGTCATAACCCCGATATCGAATTTTCGCTCTTCTATACAATCCAAATTCCACGAGGTATAAGATTCATTGAACAACGTAGTTGTAGAAATAAGTTAATTAATTATTGTCATAAACTGTGGTATTTTTCCGAAATGTATTTGAAAAAAAAAACAACCAGTAAAATGGTAATAAACAGAGCTATTCTTACGGTCGGTGGCAAGGCCGTATCCAGGGGAGATAGGGAGTTTACCCCTCCCCCAGAAATGTTTGTTCAGTGTGCCTTATCTTCTTTTTTCACATTTCTAGCAGATCTGTAGAACGACTTAGCATACCTTGGCTATGTATTTATATATATAAAGTTATTTTTTTTCTACTGATGCATGCACAGTAAGTTAAAGCTTTATACATAAATGGCAAGGCAAGAAAAAGACTTTTGAAATCAGTATCAAGTCATGACGCGATATCGAATTTTCACTCTTCTGTGCAATCCAAATTCCACGAGGCATAAGATTCATTGAACAATGTAGTTGTAGAAATTAGTTAATTAATTATTGTCATAAACTGTGGTATTTCCCCGAAATGTATTTGAAAAAAACAACAACCAGTAAAATGGTAATAAACAGAGCTATTCTTACGGTCGGTGGCAAGACCGTATCCAGGGGAGATAGGGAGTTTAACCCCCCCCCCCCCAGAAATGTTTGTCTGACTCATAAAAAACGTAACAAAAATGAATATACAAAAATGAATTTTTTTTGTAGCCCCCCCCCCCCCCCAAAAAAAAAACATCTTTTTAAACCCCCTCCTCACCCAGAAAAAATCTTGAATATGGCCTTGGTCGGTGGAACTAGGGACAATTTAAATAGAGTGGCCCTCCCGTCTAAAACACAAGCAAAAAAAAAAACAAATCAAAGCGAAAAATATGATCAAAGTGGGCAGCCCCTCAGCCGCGGCGGGCACGTACGTACAACAAGCCTGTCTGTCTTTGAAGATTGACTTAAGAGTCCTTCCAACAATATATAAAGTCAACAACTCTTCATAAACTTTGCCTCTTGCCAAGGGGCTGCACGGGTAGGACTACCTTTTTATTTAGAACTTTTTCTCCCTGTTTATATTTCGATAATTTTGACTAACATGTCTAACTAGGACGACTGATACGACGACAGGCTTGGTAGCGATTGGCCTCGGGGACAAAATAATGCATGAGAGGGGTTCTTGTTGCCCTTCGTTCACTTAAGCAAATAACTAGCTCTTAAGCAAGAACTCCGGCCATTAGCTCTTAAGCAAAGAACTAGGAATTGCGACCTCAATTCGGTTGAAACCTTTCCCAAAATTATACTACTTGTGCTTCAATATGGTGAAGCACAAGTAGTGCTTCACTTGTGCTTCAATATGGTGAAGGACAAGTAGTTGAAACAATAACGCACCAGAGACACGTTTCACACAGAATGGAAAATGTAAAATTTCCCATTTTTGTAGTTAGGTGTTTAGAAATTCTGCTTAGGAAATTTAGAGCATCCAGAGTTTGACGGTGCGATTTTCGTTAAAATTAAGTATTTCTTCAGGAATATTTTCCGCCTTTTCAGGAATTATACTATATACTTTTTTGTGAACTTACTTGAATAAATTTTACAAATTTAGAATCAGTATAAAATGAAAATTAGTTGATGTGTTCAATTTATCCGGATTTCCGTATTTTAGTGTTTTGACAACTATACTCAAGCACGGTCTTCCATAACATTCATAGACAAAAAATTGAATTTTGTTTCTAGTCCAGCAACGATGTCCCAGTTAATGTTTATTTCATGTCTAATTTCTGTGCGATTTTTCTTATTCCATAAAAAAAAACCTAATAAAAAAATCAGTAAATTCCTGAATGAAGAGATATTTCTTATCTTGGAAAGTCGTTGAACAAAGTTTATGAAACTTTCAGGAGAAGATTAAGAGCCACGGTGATTCCCTAGGAACTTCTTTTCTAGTAAATATCTTCCTCCCTTCCAAGCGTTTTACTTATTTTTACTGTAATTATTATATTATTCTTATTTTGCCGAAACTTGACACATGTTACCCTTTGTAGTAGGGGAAGATCCAGAGACGGGGATCTGGTGGAGGAAGACGGGTGTTAATATATCGTACTTCATTTGAGAAGCGCTTACAGTGTGGGGAATTCACCGAAAAATTGGAGCATACAACGGAAGTTAACTCTAAATTGCACACTAAAAAGGACAGGAATTACTTATCATACGATTACCCACCAAAAAATTGAAAAAAAATGGTCTACATCAAGGTCGTATTCCAGAGGGAGGGGGAATAGGCTACCAGGATTGACTCCCTCCCTCGATATTTTTTCCGCTCGTAAAAACGCAACAAAAATGCGCACAAACAGATTTCTGATGTGTTTTGGAAGTTTTCTTGTACCCTGTCCCCGAATAAATATCCTGGATACGCCCTTGACCTACATGTTATATTTTCATATTTACCTGTTTCCCCAATTGATTTTGGATATGATCCTATTTCGAACATCATGTAACTGTTCAACTGTAAGTGTATCATGAATTAACTGTTTCCTCCAGTTAATCAAGTCTTCCATTGCTTTACGGAGAGATGAACATTCAAAAGACTTCCCTTCCTGTAATAATATAGAAAAGAACAGGTTTCAAATTTAAAGTCTTAACTAAAATTGAATGGCGCTATGACTTTTTTTCTGTAAAAGGCCAAGGGTTGCCCACTTTCAAAAATCGTATAATGTGGCTCGTGCCATATGAGACGGAACACACATGGTGTGATGGAGGTGCACCACACATGGTGTGACGAGAGTGTATGTGTGCATGGCATGGAAAATTGCAGGGGTGCCATATAACAAGTGTCACTCCATGATGTTAGACTATTATCTTTTTAGGCAATAAAATAAGTAGAAAAGCTTTGAACAGTCTTCACGACTTCAAATTTGAACAGCAATAGCTCAACTGAGCAATTGACGTTTTAAACAGTTTATTCTTTTAGAAATGGAAGCTAAACACAAAAATAAACTTTGGAAAATTTCAGAGAGCACAGAAAAATTTACGTTCATTAAATTGCATATTTCCAGGGCTCAGAAAAATGGTATTGGCTTGCTTTCGATAGAACTAACTATAAAGTCCCCCCAGAGAAGGCAAAGTGTCGATAATCTTCAAACGTTCAAGCCTCACTTCCCAATTTGGCGAGTGCTGAATTCAGCTTAATGGCGCTTATGAAATCCCTTCCCAAACTGACCTTAAATGACACTTCTCATTTCCAAGACCTTCAGACGATATATGAAAACCAGGTATAACCATGCTTCATCATACCAATCTCGAATCATGCATTTCATCCCTAAAAAGCTTCAAACGTTGAAAAGGGGTAAATGAAAACGCCTACCGTTTGAAACTTGAAGATGTTGAAACTTCAATTTTCAATCCGACGAGTAGTGAACAGC
This sequence comes from Artemia franciscana, assembly GCF_032884065.1. Classification (NCBI taxonomy): domain Eukaryota; kingdom Metazoa; phylum Arthropoda; class Branchiopoda; order Anostraca; family Artemiidae; genus Artemia; species Artemia franciscana. The sequence continues at coordinate 8,289,547 of NC_088875.1, read as the reverse complement.
TTAATGGCGTTTATAAAATTCCATCCTATGCCAATCTGAAATGATGTTTTTCATTCCCAAGAAGCTTCAAGCGTTAAAAAACGGCTGATGAGAACGTCTACCCACTTGAAAGGTCCAGAAGTTGAAACCTTACTTGTCAATTTGGCAACTACTGAACTCAGCTTAATGGCGTTTATAAAATTCCATCCTATGCCAACCTCGAACGACATTTTTCACTCCAAAGAAGCTTTAAGCGTTAAAAAGGGCTGATGAAAACGTCTACCCACTTGAAAGATCCAGAAGTTGAAACCTTACTTGTCAATTTGGCAACTACTGAACTCAGCTTAATGGCGTATATAAAACTCCATCCTATGCCAACCTCGAACGACATTTTTCATTCCAAAGAAGCTTTAAGCGTTAAAAAAGGGCTGATGAAAACGTCTACCCACTTGAAAGGTCCAGAAGTTGAAACCTTACTTGTCAATTTGGCAACTACTGAACTCAGCTTAATGGCGTTTATAAAATTCCATTCTATGCCAATCTCGAACGACGTTTTTCATACCCAAGAAGCTTCAAACGTTAAGAAAGGGCTAATGAAAACGCCAACCCACTTGAAACATTCAAAAGTTGAAATCTTACTTGTCAATTTGGTAACTACTGAACTCAGCTTAATGGCGTTTATAAATTCCATCCTATGCCAATCTCGAACGACGTTTTTCATACCCAAGAAGCTTCAAACGTTAAGAAAGAGCTGATGAAAACGTCAACCCACTTGAAACACTCAAAAGTTGAAATCTTACTTGTCAATTTGGTAACTACTGAACTCAGCTTAATGGCGTTTATAAATTCCATCCTATGCCAATCTCGAACGACGTTTTTCATACCCAAGAAGCTTCAAACGTTAAGAAAGGGCTAATGAAAACGTCAACCCACTTGAAACACTCAAAAGTTGAAATCTTACTTGCCAATTTGGCAAGTACTGAACTCAGATTAGTAGTGTTTCTGAAACCCCTTCCCATGCCAATCTTAAATGCCGCTTTTTATTCCCAAAAAGCTTCAGACGCTGAAAAAGGGTAGATGATATGTCTGTCAAGCCTAATACTAATCATAAATGGCGGCATTATTTTGGCAGATCAGCGATTAGATGATGTTGCCAAAAAGATAGTTGCAGAGGACCTAACTTTGCAACGCCTATCAGATTAATGTTATTGAAAATGAAATGTAATGACGGTCGCAAAAACCAAAGAGCATCCAGGCGGAGGTCTAGATAGCTCTTTGTATTTCAAAGTACGCACATATAGCCTATAACACACCCTTTTAATTAAGAATTCTTTCTTTTCAAGTATGAAAACTGTTTTTTATGCTTCAACGTTTTTTTAAGTTTTTTAAGCTTCAACGTCTGGAGCTTCCTGGGAATGAAAAATGGTGATATTGCTTGAGAAGTTTCGATAGATCCACCCTGGAAAAAAACACAAATTCTTCCTTAAAGTTGCGACCTATTTAGATCGTTCTTGGGGCCAGAAATGTCAATTTACTTTAAGAAGCAAAAAAAAACTGTGTATCCGATTTTCTGATCTATTGATCCACATTGTCACTTATCTTATAACCGCAGACAATTTGAGCCTCTTCTTGATGTCATGGAGTGACCATAGGTTCGATACAACCGCCATGGGAAAATGCAAATTCTTCCTTAAAGTTGTGACCTTTTTAGATCGTTCTTGGGGCCAGAAATGTCAATTTACTTTAAGAAGCAAAAAAAAACTGTGTATCCGATTTTCTGATCTATTGATCCACATTGTCACTTATCTTATAACCGCAGACAATTTGAGCCTCTTCTTGATGTCATGGAGTGACCATAGGTTCGATACAACCGCCATGGGAAAATGCAAATTCTTCCTTAAAGTTGTGACCTTTTTAGATCGTTCTTGGGGCCAGAAATGTCAATTTACTTTAAGAAGCAAAAAAAAACTGTGTATCCGATTTTCTGATCTACTGATCCACATTGTCACTTATCTTATAACCGCAGACAATTTGAGCCTCTTCTTTAAGTCATGGAGTGACCATAGGTTCGATACAACCGCCATGGGAAAATGCAAATTCTTCCTTAAAGTTGTGACCTTTTTAGATCGTTCTTGGGGCCAGAAATGTCAATTTACTTTAAGAAGCAAAAAAAAACTGTGTATCCGATTTTCTGATCTATTGATCCACATTGTCACTTATCTTATAACCGCAGACAATTTGAGCCTCTTCTTTAAGTCATGGAGTGACCATAGGTTCGATACAACCGCCATGGGAAAATGCAAATTCTTCCTTAAAGTTGTGACCTTTTTAGATCGTTCTTGGGGCCAGAAATGTCAATTTACTTTAAGAAGCAAAAAAAAACTGTGTATCCGATTTTCTGATCTATTGATCCACATTGTCACTTATCTTATAACCGCAGACAATTTGAGCCTCTTCTTTAAGTCATGGAGTGACCATAGGTTCGATACAACCGCCATGGGAAAATGCAAATTCTTCCTTAAAGTTGTGACCTTTTTAGATCGTTTTAGTGGCCAGAAATGTCAATACGCTAGTTGAGAAAAAAAAATGTAGCCTGTTTCGAGGGCCCCGGCACTCGGCAAGAGGTAGACTTCTATATATTGATTCTCGTTATAAGTAGCCAACTCCAAATTACAACCCCCCAGGGAAAACATACCACGTTGAAGGGTTTCGTCTTCTAACAACGTAATTGTTTGTTTTTCGCTCCATTTTCGACACGTTCTCATACTCGCTTTCTCGCGATTGTTTGTTATTCTCACTGCAGCTTATCTTTTAACCGCATATTCCTTGTTCTCGCTGTGGCATATTTTTTAGCCGCATATTTATTTTTTCTTCACCTTTGTTTTTGGGTAGTTTTAATTCTTGCTGCCGCTTATCTTCGAACCTTATGTTTCTTTGTTCATCACTTTAGTTTTTGATTCGCTGTAATATTCGCTGACGAAACTATTCTGACTATATCTATCTCTTCTTTATTATCGTTTACCATTACCATGGACATTTTTAAATACTCTTTACCTTGGCTGCTAAGATTGGTCTTGTCACGTTGGATTGGCTAGGACACTAGGTTGTTCAATTTTCCCCTAGGCATTATGAAACTACTTAAAACACTTTCTGTAAATATTTTAATTACACTTACTTAGCTATGTTCCTTTTATAATGTCGCATGCGTCATAGATATAAAAACGATACTTCCACTCCTTGGTGGGAGGAGGGTAGAGATAATGTAATTTATTCTCTCGAAATGTACATACAAACATGATGTCGATCATGATTTTTCGTGTCAGTCATGTTTCTTTTGTAATATTGCCTGTACATTCTTTGTATTTTTTTTTGCAAAGTCTTTACGTGATTATTATATCTTGTCACTAAAGTCTATAAGAAAATTCTTTTGAGATAACCTCTGCTGGGAGGTCATTCCACACGGCGACAACACGTTGAACAAAGCTCTCTTTTAGGCATTGCTTTCGGTTATTTAAAGGAAAAAAAAATTCTTAAAAATTCGTATGGATTGTCACATGTTTTAGGAATCAGAGAAAAGGAATTTAACATATTTTTTCTTCTTTTCTCTTTTAATGGGAAAAGGGGAGTGATACAAGCATTGTATTTACATACGATATTAATTATAAAACCAGTTGGCAAACCTTTTCAAATTTTGAAAAGAAAACACAAAAATCATAAAAGCACAATGATAATGAAAAAAATAACATTAAAAAACGAAGTATAAATGATTCTAAAACCTGAACTAGCAAAAAAACGTACATTACCAAATAGTAACAGAAGTATACCTGTCCCAATTTTTAATATTTGGTTTTTGTTTTGACAGTCTGATAATTCAAAATTGACAATTTTACTTAATAAAAAAATTTTGATCTACGACTATTGAGCAGTCCGATTGTTAGGTAAAAAGGCTTTTTGTGGCAGCGGTCCTGCTTCTTTAACTTTGAAGCGAGTGGTTGACCACTCTCCACAACCTGGTGTATATTTCAGAGCGCTACTTGTTTCACCATACACGGCGCTTTGCGCCACGCGTTTAAGCGCCACCTCATGCACACGGTTTTTGAAATCAGCAACAGCTATGGTATACACAAACTGACATAGTGCTCAACCTATTCGTTATTTCTACGCCATTTTTCGACAACTATTTGCTCTTTTTTGATTGTTGTCCTTTTGATGTTGTACAAAATATGCCCTATGGGTTTACGGCAAAACTTGGTAAAGAGATCAAAGAGTTGAGAGCCTAATAAAGAGCAAAACATAAGCCTCTGTGAGAGGCAAAGCTGGCATAACTTTTTCAGAATTGTATAACAATGACTATTTTCACTTTTTCATGCTAGTCTATCATCCTAGGGTAGAACTAAGGCAGATAGGCATGCATTAAGGATAATCCAGATAGTCTACGGGTTCTTTGAGCCATTTGAAGGCAATTGGAAAACAACAAATGATTCAAAATTTGAGAGGGCGACTAAGATTGTTCATATTATACAGACTTCGCCTACCAGGAAAGGCCAACGCAATCACAGTGGAGTGGCCGACATTTTTGGGTTGACTAATGACTTGGACTTTTAGGAAAACGGGCGACTAAGATTTTTCAAACTGTCTGAGCTTTGCCTATTGGGATTTTTATACATAATATCTTGGTGACGCAGGGGGTGAAAGCCGAGCGTATTTTCTCTACAACAACAACAAAATATTTTTCACCAGGCAAGAGCTTTAAGATTATCTTTAAGACCGAAATCTGGTGAATATCGAAATTCACCGCTAAAAATCAGAAAAAAAAGTATTTCGGACATACACCAAGCGACTATATGTTTGTTGACCAGTCAGCTTTATCAGTCTTATGCAAAGTTTAATGGTGAAAGGTTAGGTTTGTTTAGGTTAAACATCTCAGATATGGTTTAAAATCAGGTTAGAATTTCAGAAATATAAATCTCAGAAATGCTCAACATTCACCATTAATGCATGGTGAATGTCAACAAACGCATGGTGTATGTCCCAATCATTTGTCAAATATCCTTATTTCAGACTTTCACCGGTGAATGTGGACATTCATCCGATTTCGATCTTTCACCGTAACATATACACAATGTATCATAATCATGAAATTCCAAAGCAAGAAACCGAAGTGTTCAAGAATGAAATACTGCTATTAAATATTTTTGTAGCTGTTGTATCTCCGACTGATCGAAGAATGTTTTCCTTCATGTCATAGCACATGAAAGCAATAAAATTACCATTTTTGAGCGTGCTTGGTAACATTGTCTCTTGTTTCCATTTTGCAATACCTTTTCTCCTTCTCGCCCATAAAACAAAATTTACTTAAAAGGGTACGTATATGTTAGCCAGTACACACTCAAGAATTTGGATCTATAAAATCAGACAATAACCGGTTTTTTGCTGTTTGTATATTACGTTTGTTTTATACGGAGACAATTAGCTTCGGCTCAGTGGAAAATACATTGCAGCTATGTTTTAATAAATGTTTAGTTAGTGTTTTAGTTAGGTTGTTTTTTGCATGCAGTCCCGCTGCACTTAACCCCCAATCCCCCCCCCTAATGGGTGAACATACAGCCGAAAGTATACATATATCCTATCTATCTCCCTAGTGTCTCAGTTGTTTCAACCCCGTACTTGTAGATCCAAATTCTCTAGTGTATACTGGCTTACAAATAAGTACCCTCAAAAGTTCCAACTTGAAAGAAATACGATACACATATCTTGGCTTGGTTTCAAGGTTTTATCTCTTTTAATAACTTTTCAGAAAATTGGACCTCTTCCATTATGTAATTTGAAATAATTTTATTTCATGGTGTAGTACACGCGGAATAAATTGATTGTTTAATTGATTGCCTCGTAGTCCCTTGTTTAGTTTGTGGTTTTTGGGTTTTTTCTTCTTTTTTTTTATGTGGATCTTTTATGTTATTATTATTAATGTTTTTCTTTTTTTTGTTTATTTTTTTCTCTTTTGTCTTGGGTCTATAAAATGTGTGAATGTATTATGTTGAAGGTTTGTTTTTTATGTGTTCGTTTCATTTTTGGTTTCTCCACCGTTTTTTTTTTCCTGACCATAGACCCTTGCGGAGAGGTTATATTAAAATGTTTTTGTTGTGAGTTTATTGATTGAATAAATTGATTGATTGATTGATATATCGGGTGATAATCAAGAACCTATTGACGCTTCATAACTTCAAATTAAGTTCTTGTATTTTCAAAGATTCCTCAGCAATTGCTTTTATAACAGTAAGCGACTGTTGTCAGATACTGATTGGTTGGAATTTACCGATGCTACCAATTTTATTAAGTAGGATGGTTGCGGTAATATTTGCATCCTAGAGAAGAGCAACCCTCGGCCCATAGTAACCGAAGATAGGAAAACGTGTTTTCAAAGAAAGTGACAAATTATAACGGATTTTGAAATGATAGCTATAATTGAGGTTAAACTGAGGTAAATTTGGAATTATGATTTTTTCAAATTACAAAAAAATGACTTGACCCCCTTTGAAAATGGAGGCAGTTAGAAATAAAAAGTGCACCATCGTAATCACCATGCCCAAAAACTTTAACTGAAGGCCATCGTTTGTAGTGGTTGCTGTCCATAGGAACTCAAGTAAAAAAAAACAACTTATTTTCAAATGAACCAACACCTTGTTTTCAAATGTATTAGCACCAACAGCAACATTCAAATGAACCAACACGCTCTTCTCTAGGCTATATTTGCATGTTCATTGAACATTCTGAACCTTCTCTAGGTTCATTTGAATGTTGGTGTTGGTGTTAATCTATTTGAAAACAAGGTGTTGGTTCATTTGAAAATAAGTTTTTTTTTTTTACTTAAGTTCTTATGGACAGCAATCACTACAAACGATGGCCTTCGGTTAAAGTTTTTGGTCATAGTGATTACGACGGTGCACTTTTTATTTCTAACTGCCACCATTTTCAAAGGGGTTTAAGCTATTTTTTGGAATTTGAAAAAATCATAATTCCGAATTTACCTCAGTTTAACCTCAATTATAGCTATCATTTCAAAATCCGTTATAATTTGTCGCGCTAGGCATTTTCTTTGAAAACACGTTTTCCTATCTTCGGTTACTATGGGCCGAGGTTTGCTCTCCTCTAAGTTGCACATATTACCGCAACCATCCTACTTAATAAAATTGGTAGCATCGGTAACTTCCAACCAATCAGTATCTGACAACAGTCGCTTACTGTTATAAAATCAATTGCTGAGGAATCTTCGAAAATACATGAACTTAACCTGAAGTTATGAAGCGTCAGTATGTTCTTGGTTATCACCTGATAGATCAATCAATCAAACAATCTATTCTATCAACGAAAAAACACTTCAACATAAACTCCCTATAAACGGCTCTATGGCCAGAAAAAAAATACAGTGGAGAAACAAAAATGAAGCAAATGCTTAAAAACAAGAACATCTTCAACATAATATATTCACACATTTAGAAACTCAACACAAAAGAGAAAGAAGTTAAGCAAAAAAAGAAAAACATTAATAATAATAAAATACAATAATCCACATAAAAAAGACGAAAAAACCCAAAAATCATGAACTAAGCAGGGGACTACCAAGCAATCAATTTATTCTGCGTGGACTGCCCCATGAAATAAAATTATTTCAAATTACATAATGGAAACCAAGCCAAGATATGTGTATCGTTTTTCTTTCAAGTTGGAACTTTTGAGGGTACTTATCTGTTAGCCAGTACACACAAGAGGATTTGGATCTAGAAGTACCGGATTGAAACAACTTAGACACTAGGGAGATAGATACGATATATAATTCGTGCTGGGTATTTGCACATTAGGGGGGAAGTTGGGGGTTGAGTATAGCATGGCTGCATCCAAAATATAACCTAACCTGACTAAAATACAAACTAAACATTTATTAAAACATAGCTACAATGTAGTTTTCCACTGAGCCGAAGCTAATTGCCTCTTTACACAAACATTATAAAACCGGCTACTGTATAATTTTACACATCCAAATTCTCGAGTGTGTACTGGCAAACAGACTGGTACCCTTTTAAGTAAAGTTTCTTTTATGAGGGAGAAGGAGAGGGTCCTACCTTTAAAAAAGTAGAAGAAATGCACATAAACTTATTTTGGATGCGCATTATAAAGTTTTTTTTAACCCCCCCCCCCCACCAACGAAATAACCCACTGGAACAAAAATCCTGGATACGCCCTTGGTCAGTTAACCGCTAAATAGTCAAGATGACAGTTCAGCCAATTTAAATGCAAAAAAGATAAAAAGGGTGAACTTTAAGAAATTGGCCAACCCTTTTCTTTTATGTGAGAAAAAATTCCATAAAAATATTAAAAATCGAACAGAAATTAAAATTATAAATACCATTTTTTTCAAACATAAGTAAAGAGCAACGTTAAAACTTATAACAAAGAAAATATTACCCAGAGTTGGAATATAACTGTTTACCCAATCAGCATCACGCTCATAATGCTCTAGTGGTTGATTGCGCTTTACGAAAAACATCCCACAACACAACGGATGCCCAATCGGTAGCTCCATACATTTTATAGATTAAAAAACATAAGTATTTTCATGTTCTCGACGATAATATCAAAAATGGGTTGTTTCCAGTGTAACAGCCTCTTAGATGCTACGTGAAGGGGGCTAAGGGAAGGGGCAAAAACCTCTTTCCATTAAGGTATTTTACGCACCGTTTAAGTTTCATTGTTGCTCTTAACTTGTATTTAATTTAATTGAATTTTTTTTTTTAAAGTAAAGAGCCATATTAAAACCTACAACGACCAGAAATACTACTATGAAAGAGTAAATGACAACCCAACCGAACAATAAATTTAAATAAATAATCAAGTCAATTACACAGATAAATTACCACAATTAATAGTACGAATACCACCACCTAAAAACCTTCGAAAGGCCAAATTAGCCTCTGTGCTTTCCTGAAAACTATTTTTATGTCTAGCTCTGTGCTTGATGGAATGTGAGACTTTTCTCTTTGAAATGAAATTTCATATCCCACGTCCTTACTTTGGAATAGTTGCAGCTTGAAGGACATTCGGCGGAAGAGTGAATATCTCCTTATAGAAAATGAATCGCTTGAAATTGTCGTGTCTTTTCTTCATTCGAAAAAGATGGATTTGTACCTGACCTTCTCACCCCAATGTGAGAATGTTTAAATGCATGAAAGGGGCAGCTCAATAATGAATTGCCATTGAGTTGATATATTGTCATAAAGGTTTCTGCATACATAAAATGATAACAGTGTTATTGGATTGTTTTATAGGGGTTTCATTTTTAAATGGGATTTTGCCAATAGTGGTAATTCCTCTGGTTGGACCAACCTGCTCATGATGTGAATTTCAATCTCATTTAATTATAAGTACACAACGCTTCCAGAGGGATTGATGATGGAATTATATTTTGGATGGAGAAGGCCAAGGGAGCACCTACTTCCAGAAATCACTTAAGTCGGGTGGCACGTGCCAAGAGTGGCGACGGAGCTGCGCGGTACATGTGATGTTTTGAGATGTACGCCAGGTGGTGTGAAGCAGGCGTTCACGTGAAGAGGCAGTTCAATGTAAATACAACGTTTCAAAAGCATAATCAGCTTGAAAAAGACAAGAGATTTCAAGGTAGCCAATCTCTGTCTCCCATTCTTAGAACACAGGGTTAGCTATTAATGCTGTATATGTGCAACAAAAACGTCCTTGCTGTGAAGAAAATAAAAGAATTAGACCCAGTTTTCGTCATCAAAGTCACCAATCCAGTCGAAGAAAACAGTGGCGATGAATATCATTTAAGGCAGCCACGTTTAAAATGACACCCGAGCCACATACACTGAGCTTATGTCTGTGGCCTTCAATTCAATATCAGCCAAGTTTGGTATCCCCTTGACCATAAAACAAACCAACATAGAAACCATACAATTAATAGGTATACAATAAAAAAATATATATATACGTATATATAAACAACATTAACTGAGCCTTTGCGTTACTGTCTCAAGGAAGCTCAGCCACCAAGTTTTCATCAGTGTTGCCACTTTTATCCATGAAAATAAATAAACAAAACTATGTAATTAAATTTTTTAAAGGTTTTCACACGTAAAAATACAAACAATAACAACATGTTAATTCTCAGAGACAGCAACATCTTCAAAGTAAACCTACCTCTTCTTAAGCTGTTGTATGCCAGACGTGTTTAGCTTAGTTTTTGCTCATTTTTTGCCCCCGTTTCTTTTTTTATTAAATTAAAAAAAAAAACGAGTTTCTTCATCAGAAAGTAAGGAGCAAAATTAAAACTTAAAACGAACAGAAATTATTACTTATATGAAGGGGATTGTCCCCCACTCAACACCTCGCTCTTTACGCTAAAGTTTTTCAGTACTTTTAAAAAGCTTATTATTGTTCTAATTAAACGACCCTTGTGTTTCAGGAGTCATTCTTAAGGAATTGGGACTAAACTGAAACTTTAGCGTAAAGAGCGAGGTTTTGAGGAGGGGACCATCCCTTTTATATACGTAATAATTTCTGTGAGTTTTAAGTTTTAATGTTGCTCCTTACTTTCAGTTGAGAAAATATGTTTTTTTTTACTTAATTTCTGGTATTTTTTAAATAATGCCAGGAAATCTGGCCCCACCTCCACGGAGAAATCCCCTCCCAACGGATATATTCTCTAGACAATTCAATCTCGGTGAAAATTCATTCCTGGCAATTATCCTTAACAACTAAACGCGTAAAATTGAGACGGAAGAGAGATTGCAAGACACATAAAAATTCATCCCCCATACAAAAATGTATACATAATTCCCAATAACAAATACTATACGTAAATACTCGCGAAATCTATAGCTTAGAGACCTTTCCACTGGGACCGTGGGGTGGGGGGTCATATTACATCCAAAGGCATAGTTATCGGGCCTTTCAACTATGATGAACATAATTGCTATCTCAAAATTTTTGGGAAAAGGGGGCGGGGAGGGGGCCTAGTTAACCTCCAATCTTTTTGGTCACTTAAAAAGGGTACTAGAACTTTTCTCACGATATGTTGCTCCTTATCTTCTGTTGAAAAACCCACTGGGTCTTATCCAGTTCAAACAATGGTATTTCCTTTTCACTGTCCTTGGTATTTTAATCTTCACAAATTAGTTATTCATAGCCATGCATTTTCCGGAAATATTGCCAAATGACTGGCTTCGACACTTGGCCCTGCTAAAATCTATTTTGCACTCACTTCTAAGGTAGTTGTGCATCATTTTTTCCTCATGTGGCAACCCATTCCCATAAAAGTTATAAAACGTCCAATTGGAAACTCGTCATGTGACAAAACATACTTGAAATAAGAGGTAGGGCCATGTCCAGATGGGGTTACCTGTTTTGAGCCTCTCCCTCATAATTTTGTCCCGACTCGTAAAATCGAAACAAAAATACATACAAACGGATTTTGACACATTTTTTAGAAGATTTTTTTATTATCCTCCCCCCCCCGCCCCGATAACAAATACTCCAAACACAAATCCTGGATACGCCATTGCTAACAGGGATCTAGGAATTTTTCCTCGTGTGTCTAAATGGAGCAATAAATCGAACAAGTAACAATAGGGACCAAATACAAAAGAATTTGCATAATAGATCAAATATTTACAAAACTCTTTGTCTTTTGAAAATGATAATAAGCCGGAAAACTGTTCTCTAAACTTCCGTAGCATTTTAAAGGACTTCCGACTTCTTTTTTTAGTTTCATATATCAAACAACTAACTTCCTGAAAAAGTGCATCTCTTATAGGGCGTTTCTTACTTTAAGAAATGGCAAAGATATATTTTTGTTTAAAACCCTGACTACACACACAGCAGTTCTTTTTTATTTTCATTTATGTATTCATGTCATTTAGACTATGCCTTCTGCTTCTCAATTTGATCTTACCACTCTCCGTTGCCTCTTCCCTTCATATATTTTTAAACCCTGACTACACACACAGCAGTTCTTTTTTCTTTTCTTTTTATTTTTATTTATGTATTCATGTCATTTAGACTATGCCTTCTGTTTCTCAATTTGATCTTACCACACTCCTTTGCCTCTTCCCTTCATATATTTTTAAACCCTGACTACACACACAGCAGTTCTTTTTTCTTTTCTTTTTTATTTTCATTTATGTATTCATGTCATTTAGACTACGCCTTCTGCTTCTCAATTTGATCTTACCACTCTCCGTTGCCTCTTCCGTTCATATATTTTTAAACCCTGACTAAACACACAGCAGTTCTTTTTTCTTTTCTTTTTATTTTTATTTATGTATTCATGTCATTTAGACTATGCCTTCTGTTTCTCAATTTGATCTTACCACACTCCTTTGCCCCTTCCCTTCATATATTTTTAAACCCTGACTACACACACAGCAGTTCTTTTTTCTTTTCTTTTTTATTTTCATTTATGTATTCATGTCATTTAGACTATGCCTTCTGTTTCTCAATTTGATCTTACCACTCTCCTTTGCCTCTTCCAGTCATATATTTATATTACAAAGCAGTTCTTTTTTCTTTTCGTTTTTATTTTCATTTATGTATTCATGTCATTTCTTTCTGTTCAGAAATCACCCTTTCTGTTCAGAAATAAAATAATAAATATGTAATAATGAGTAAAAGCTTAACCAATTTTACATATTTCATTTTTTCATTTTATTTACAATAAAAATGTTTTTATATCTACAGACGTACTTGGATATCTAGATATCGTTTTGTGTCTATCTGTTTGAATCCCCAATACCCTCTCACCCTGCTTATAAAACGTCAGCTAATACAACGTCCCTGGTCTAAATGAACAAATAACCAAAGAACACAATGAAGTATTCCGCATTTAAATTTCAAAAAAAAAAATGTTATCCAAATCATAAGAAAAATACCATGACATGATTCGAAATGGGCTTCAATCTATCAACGTTCCTTCTTTAACGCTTAAGAGACCGTGAAGATAATTAGAAATGTAAGTACTTTAACAATAGCAAATAATAGTGGATTCAACGCCGGACTTACCATAAAAAGCCGTTTCCATATATCACCCCATTCGCGTAACACAGAGGTCATTTCTGTCGCTAAGGGGTCGGCCTCTTGAAGATTCACACGCTCCCTATAAGGACAAATCTCATTATCATAAACCTAATTTACATTACAAATCAAAATAATAAAACGTCCACTCCTTCGCAAGAGACACACACATGCGAAAAACAGCGCTACATAGATAGACTAGCAAGGGGTTATCCACTTGTCAGTTTCGTATATACAAGAAGGAAGGAGGCTGGACTAATGACAACTCCCGTAGATGAGATTAGGGTTGTCAACTGGATACATTTTATGTCAAAAGAACACATTCCCATGTGCCAGTACACAATAACATAAAAGGGCAAAAGTGACAAAGTTTATGACAATAAAATTTATGACATAAAAAGAAACATTTCCCAGTTGGTTTTATATTTCGGTAAAAAAAAAGATGTTTGTCAAAGTAGTGCTTTTTCGCAGTATTTTGTTGTTTTTGAGGATGCAGGTTTTGTCAGAGATGTCGCAAGTAAAGGATTTTATTCAAAGTAAGGGATTTACACGTTTATATGAGTTTCGTGTTTTCACAATAGGTCTTTTGGTTTAAATATTTTATATGGATCATTTTATTATGTTTGATGCTAACCGGTCGTTTGAAAGAGGTTTATAAACCATCTTTTAGTCAATAATACAACTGGTAAAAAAAAACTTCTAGTTTTTGATATTTCAAGATGCACATATTTTAGCTAAAAATGACACATTTTTAGACGCTCACATACAGAGACTAAAAAGTTGGCAACCCTGGGCGAGATCAGTCAATGGTGCTTGTGGACAAGTATGGTTGCCTCATTTACTGTCAATCATTGACAAGTCTTTAATTATTTATAGGAAACACATCAGGGAAGAACTTTTTCAATTGAGGAAGGCCTATCTAGAGCAAAATTTTGCGATGGGGGGGGGGTAATATGCCATGCGCGTCAATAAACAAAATCTTGGAGGGGGGGGGGCAATGTGACAAGGGCGCCAAAAATTGACCAAATTGATGAATTTATTTTAAAAGGGAGAAAACAGAAAAAACATGGAATGAGGGCGCCGGAAAAGATTTTGGGGGCCCAGGGTCCCTCCGCTACCTCCCTCGATACACCAGTGCCATTAAGCACAAGAAAGACACTGAGTTTTTACATAACACTTCAGGAGAAAATAAGATTTTTCTTTGGCTACCTATGACCACAGTAATGTAATTTCTGTGGCTTTTTGCAAAAGGACTTAAGTACACTTTGCCTAATTCTACAGGATAGCAAAATAAAAATGAAAAGACATAATGAAATTTTTTTTCGAAAATCCAAATTTAAGAAACTTTAATTTTTAAAGACTGATTCCTGGTTAATGTTTCGATCGGAATTCGTAGGGGACGTCAAAATCACTGAATTATTCGTTACTTTGAAGACAAGGGACATATGCCGTTTTGGAACACTCATTTTCGGGGGGAAATGGACTTAGGCCCTTTTTGCAGAACGCCATGGATAAGTTTCTTGAAAAGTAGTATTTTTCACCAAAAAAACACACAAAAATATCACTTTTGTCTTTGCCTTTAAATAAAAGACAATTTTAAAGATTTCTGCATATATTTATCTCCACACATATGAATCAAAAATGGAAGTTATGAAAATATTATGAGGGGAAGGAACAGAGGAATGAACAGAAATAGGAGAGACAATAAGCTAAAACATGGTCAGCTAAATGGATCAATTTTTGTTCATACACCGTTGTATCAAACCACGATTTTTTCAAATGCGAGTTCTTTTCTTTTTTTTGTACATGGTGTTTTTCAACCCTTTACATTACTTTCTTGAATGTTTTAACTGATAGATCTTTGGTTTGTTTCTCAATATATATATATATATATATATATATATATATATATATATATATATATATATATATATATATATATATATACTAGCTGTTGGGGTGGCGCTTCGCGCCACCCCAACACCCAGTTGGTGGGGGCGCTTCGCGCCCCCCCAAGCCCCCCCGCGCGCGTAAGTCGTTACGCGCCATATTAGTTACGCGCCATTGTAGTTGTGTCCCTATGTCCCACCTGTGAATATAGATATATATATATATATATATATATATATATATATATATATATATATATATATATATATATATATATATATATATATATATATATATATATATATATATATATATATATATATATATATATATATATATATATATATATATATATGTTTTTAACTACGTAAAACTTGCGAATATACAACATTCTTTGCTGTCCCATTGTCTGTGCATATAAATAGATTGTCAGGTTTACCGACTCTTGAACATGCAACATATAATGGTCCATGGGAAAACAATCCGTATTCAGATCTATACCTCATGATTCTAATGATTGCCCTTGAGCTTTGTTGATGGTGATTGCTAATCGACCATTCCCTGAGTCGCCATCGTCATTTATATATCCCCCTGTGCACCCCGGCGTCCCCTTTGTAGTTATGTCCCTGTGTCCTGGTCGTCATTTATATTCCCTGTGTCCCGGTCGTCATTTGTGTCCCGGTGTTCCAGTCTGTGATTTCTCTTTGAGTGTCCCGGGTGTCATTTATATTCCTTGCGTCCCGGTGTCCCGGTCGTCATTTATATCCCCATGTGCCCCCCGGCGTCCCCATTGTAGTTGTGTCCCTGTTTCCCGGTCGTCATTTATATTCCCTGTGTCCCGGTCGTCATTTGTATCCCGGTGTCCCGGTCTGTATATACATTCGTTTTTTAGTTTTGTTTTTCTCCTTTATTTTTTTCCTTTTTTCTTTTTTTCTTTTTTAGTTTATTTAGATTTTTAGATTTTTTTTTATATTTATTAATATTTTTTTAGTTTTCTTTTTCTCTTATTTTTCAGTTTTTTCCTTTTTTTTAGTTTTTTCTTTTTTAGTTTTTAGTTTTTTTTTGTTTTTTACCTTTTTTTAGTTTTTTAGTTTTTTTAGTTTTTTAGCTTTTTTAGTTTTTTTATTAGTTTTTAGTTTTTTTTTAGTTTTTGCCTTTTTTTAGTTTTTTCAGTTTTTTTAGTTTTTAGTTTTTTACCTTTTTTTAGTTTTTTTTTAGTTTTTTAGCTTTTTTAGTTTTTTTTCTTTTTAGTTTTTTTTGTAGTTTTTACCTTTTTTAGTTTTTTTTCTTCTTTTGTATTAGTGTGAAATAATTCAGACGTCATATGCGGACAAACACGACGTCACTCGACAGACAGACAGACAGACATAACCCACAAACAACTTATTTTTATATATATTTATTCATATTTTTTTAGTTTTCTTTTTCTCTTTTATTTTTCAGTTTTTCCTTTTTTTTAGTTTTTTTCTTTTTTAGTTTTTAGTTTTTTTTAGTTTTTTACCTTTTTTTAGTTTTTTTTAGTTTTTTTAGTTTTTTAGCTTTTTTAGTTTTTTTATTAGTTTTTATTTTTTTTGTAGTTTTTGCCTTTTTTTATTTTTTTTCAGTTTTTTTTTAGTTATTAGATTTTAACCTTTTTTTAGTTTTCTTTAGTTTTTTAGC
The DNA here is from genome assembly GCF_032884065.1 of Artemia franciscana. Lineage (NCBI taxonomy): Eukaryota > Metazoa > Arthropoda > Branchiopoda > Anostraca > Artemiidae > Artemia > Artemia franciscana. The sequence goes on along the minus strand of NC_088875.1, from coordinate 8,272,939 downwards.
TTTTTTAGTTTTTTTTCTTTTTAGTTTTTTTTTGTAGTTTTTACCTTTTTTAGTTTTTTTCTTCTTTTGTATTAGTGTGAAATAATTCAGACGTCATATGCGGACAAACATGACGTCACCTGATCCACAGATCCACAGATCCACAGACAACTTATTTTTATATATATAGATATAATGAAAAAAAGAAATCAGCAATGCAACAGCACAAACACAGAAATAAACATACACCATACAAAAAAAATAAAAAAAATAAGAAGAAAGACAGAAGGAGAAAGGAAGACTGTTTTCCTACTTTAGTAATTAATATAGATCAGTACTTGAATGAGGCCTTAATTCTACTCATCCATCCAATTACATAGGTCAAACAGCATAGCCATACACAATCAACCATAAAGATTAATCCAGGGACAGGCAGTCGTGTCGTAAGTAAGTATAAATCGTCATTTACCAAATAATAAAAACAATAAAAAAGACAAATAATTCAGAGGCAACAACCCAACACAAGGACTCATCAGGAGAATACACATTTGCCTATAGGGTTTTGGCTACCCAATTCCCTACCCAGGCAGGTGGCGTTGCCTGGGTAGAACGGCGGTCTGCCTATATATATATATATATATATATATATATATATATATATATATATATATATATATATATATATATATATATATATATATATATATATATATATATATATATATATGTTTCCAAACGTGAAGCAGAAATACTCAAACATCTTTTACTAAATTTTTCATTAGTTTTTAGTGTTTTTTTTTTTACTTCGCCCGTTAATGACATATATTAAGCTTATTTTCAAATAAGTAAGTAACCACAATCTATCTATCCACTCTCCGAACATATTAAAACGGTAGTGCACTAAAAGCATCGTTTACGAGGATGTGAGAGAACAACAAAAGATTACAGTAAAATATAAGGAGTGACATGGAAAATGAGAACGGGTACCAAGAATACTGACAAAAATAATTCAAAGAATAAAACTACATAATATCATGATCCAGAATCAAAAATTTTCATGATCTTAAAAATAATTAGCCAACAGATAGTTCAATAGCTAAATAATTAAAACAACCATTACATTGTTATCATGGTTGTAGCGGTATTAAATTGTACCATTGGAATCGCCATGGTTGAAACTCAATACAGCAGAATTACAACCCCCACCTTGACGAACAACAGAATTTTATTGTCAAAACAAACTTATACGAACTTCGAAGAGAACCCGAAACACCTCAATAATACTATTGGATCCAAAAATTAAATTGTACCATTGGAATCGCCATGGTTGAAACTCAATACAGCAGAATTACAACCCCCACCTTGACGAACAAGAGATATTGCTTTTGCATGGGAAGCACCAACGTGTCCCTTTTTTTCTGTGTCGCTAGTGGGGCACTGGAATATCACAGAGAGTTGTTTAAGGGCTTAACGCCCTCATAGAGTGCCCTACTTCATACCAAAATAGCTTGGGTGCCATTTCTAGATTGGAAACGCCGGGAAGCATGAAAAGAGTACAATCATAATCCCCATGGTCAAAAACCCTAACAGTGAGATTCCCAGCCCCCGGTCTTGCATACTCTCCTTCCCAGCCCCCTTGATAAATCTAAAATGATCTACTAAATAATAGAGCTAGGATAGTTCTAGTAAGCTTCAATCAACAAAATTTTGGGGGAAGGGCCAACGTTTAATCATATCAGGAGGAAGGTAATTTTTTATTCAGTTTTTTCAATGAAAATAACAAGAGGGGAAATTTTTCACTAAGTGCTCTAAAAAGGTATTTTTAAAAAAGCCAGGCGGAGGCAAAACCAGGGGGCATAAGTAGCCCTGCTCCCCTCCTGATTGACCCAACTGGAACTAGCAGACAATTGCAACATCATATAGAAATCTTTAAAACCTAAATTCAAAGCTGCTGATAATATCAACGTGCTTTTTGTAGATTTATAGTTGAAAAAAGCATAAGAAAGCCGGATTGAGTGGTGATAGAAGCTAGAGGTCAAGATAAGCCTATCTTATTATTTCTAGCACGTAATAAACGGGTTTTTGGGAACAGAAAAAAGTATAACAGAACCACAATTAAAACACGACACGGTATTTTAGCGGTTGGGACACTTCGTTGTGGTCGTGTTAACCTAGGTTCGAATCTTGGATAAAACAATTTTTTTAAATGTTAATCTCTTTCTTGCATCCATTCATTTCCAATGACAACTTCTCCTAAATTTTAAAGCCTAAAAAGTAGAAATAATGAAAGTATACTTTCTCATAAGAAGTTCAAAATTCTTTGCAGCATTGCGGCAAAAAATTACATTAATGCTAATATAAATTGCCTCAAATTATCAAGCAGTTCGTAGTAACGAACTGTAGTAAGGAGCGACCCGGCTCAATAGTAACCAAAACTCTAAAAAATAGAATTTTGATACCAATAGCTACATCAAAAGAATCATATTTTAATGCTGACTTTAAACATATAAGTTTCATCAAATTTAATCTTTGTCATTAAAAGTAACGAGCCTGAGAAAATTTGCCTTATTTTGGAAAATAGGGGGAAACTCTTTCTCTTAACTCTATTTTTAAAACGGTAAGAAACTTTAGCGTAAAGTGCGGGGCGCTGAGGAGGAAAAGCCCCTTTCATATACGGAGTAATTTCTGTTCGTTTCAAGTTTTAATGCTGCTCCTTACTTTCATTTAAAAAAACTTGTCTTTTCTTATTTAATTTCTGAACGTTTTTGAATTAATGCATGTTTTGATCTTGGCTCTCCACACATAAATAATTAAAACGAAATTTGCATATTAATTAATTGCAATTAATCGGAAGATTTTGAGAAAAAATGAGCGAGGGAGGAGGCTCAGTTGCCCTCCAATTTTTTGATTACTTAAAAAAGCAACTACAGTTTTAATTTTTTATAAACGTTTTCATTGGTAAAAAATATACGTAACTTACGAATTAATTTACGTAACGAACTTCTATATTCGTATGTTCTTATTGCGTGTATGAAGAGATTCAACCCTCGTCGATACCTCACTCTTTACCCTAAAGCTGAAATTTTGTCCCAATTCCTTAAGAATGAGCTCTGAATCACAAAGGCCGTAGAATAAATAGTTGAAATTGCTAAAAATACTTTAGCGTAAAGAGTGAGGTATAACGAGGAGGTAAGCCCCTCATATGCGTAATAATTTTTGTTCGTTTTAAGTTTTAATGCTGCTCCTTACTTTCACTAGAAAAAACTTTTCATATTTATTTTTTCATTGTTTTTTTTCAAATAATGCTAGAAAATCTTGCGCCACCTTCATTGAAATTCTCTTCCCTCGTGACATGGAAATATCCTCCCACGTACCCCCCCCCCCCTCAAATCTCGCCCCTAAGCAAAAAAATCCCCCTGGAAACGTCTGTACACTTCCCAGTAACCAATCCTATATGTAAACACAGGTCGAAGTTTGTAACTTGCAGCCAATTGAAGACATTCTAGGAGCACTCAGTCGATACGATCGCCCCTGGGGAAAAAAACAACAACAAATAAAAATAAATAAATAAACACGCATCCGTGATCTGTCTTCTGGCAAAAAATGCGAAATTCCACATTTTTGTAGATAGGAGCTTGAAACTTCTACAATAAGGTTCTCTGATACGCTGAATCTGATGGTGTAATTTTCGTTAAGATTGTATGACGTTTAGGGGGTGTTTCCCCCTATGTTCTAAAATGAGGCAAATTTTCTCAGGCTCGTAACTTTTGATGGGTAAGACGAATCTTGATTAAACTTATATATTTAAAATCAGCATTAAAATGCAATTCTTTTGATGTAACTATTGGTATCAAAATTTCATTTTTAGAGTTTCAGTTACTATTGAGCCGGGAGGCTCCTTACTACAGTTCGTTACCACGAACTGTTTGATAATGTGGAATTTTGTATTTTTTGCCAGAAGGCAGATCACGGATGCGTGTTTATTTGTTTGGGTTGTTTTTTTCCCAGGGGTGATCGTATCAACCCAGTGGTCCTAGAATATTGCGAGAGGGCTCTTTCTCACAGAAATGAAAAGTTCTAGTGCCCTTTTCAAGTGACCAAGAAAATTGGAGGGCACCTAGGCCCCTTCCCATGCTAATTATTTTCCCAAAGTCAACGGATCAAAATTCTAAGAGAGCCATTTTATTCAACGTAGTCGAAAAACCTTATAACTATGTCTTTGGGGACGACTTACTCCCCTATAGTCCCCGTGGGAGGGGCTACAAGTTACAAACTTTGACCAGTGCTTACATATAGTAATGGTTATTGGGAAGTGTAGAAAGGTTTTCAGGGGCTTTTTTTGGTTTGGGGGAGGGGTTGAGAAGAGGGAGATATGTTGGGGGAAATTTCCATCGAGGAATTTGTCATGGGGGAAGAAAATTTCCATGAAGGAGCGCAGGATATTCTAGCATTATTAAAAAAAACAATGAAAAAAATAAATGTGAAAAAGTTTTTTCAGCTGGAAGTAAGGAGCAGTAAGAGTCAAACTCAAAAAAAAAATACTTCTTAGCGGTTAATGCAAGCTCTCTTGAGTTATTCAGAGAGTTAGATTCCTGTCGTAAAATTGATTGATTTCTTGACCAGTAAAAGACAATTAAGAACTCTATAAATCAGTTTTTTATTTCCTGTAGACCCCTATCAGATTTTTCTGCTTCCAATCCTATTTTTTTTTAATCGGTTTTATGTTTTCAGTAAAATGCTAGTTTATCAGAATTCTAGAAATAGAGGAAAAGAATGACACGCCAATTTATTAGAAACAGTTTTTAAAATCATGTTGCATAAACTGCGAAACAATATTCTGTGACTCAAGTTTCAACTTGGCTCTTTACTTTGGCTTTTTAAATTGACAAGTGTTATAAATACATGTTCGAGGTTAGCATCGCAAATATGAAGTCGTGTATACCTATGTCATGCAGTGGACAATCCCTTATACGCTTGTAGACTAGATTTAATTTATGATACTAGCCGTTCGACGAAATCAAATCGGCATAAAAAGTCGCATGTTTTGTTTAGCATGCTTTGTTGATACAGTATCATAATGATTATACAAAACATATTTATCTTCGTATTATACCTGTCTGAAAAGAGTAAAAAATAGAAGTTAAAAATAAACGAAGTCAAAAATTTTAAAAGACGAAGAACGTTTAAACTTATTTGAAGGAGGAATGAGGGGGTCACGTAGAATTTTTCAATAAATATTTATGGAAATAAATTGGGCTCATACCCCTCTCTCCCTTCTTGAATCCCCTAACCAACGTTTTAGCCGATATGTAGGCGTGTTTCACCTTCTTAAAATCTGAATTTTGTGAAGATTGTAGAAGCAAAATGCGCAGGCCCCAATAAAAAAAAGCGTTAAAGATATTTTTTTCGTGTTATACTTGTTTGAAAAGAATAAATTTAGTCAGGGTTTAAAAATATATGAAGGTAAGAGGTAAAGGAGAGTGGTACGATCAAATTGAGAAGCAGAAGGCATAGTTTAAATGACATGAATACATAAATGAAAATAAAAAAGAAAAGAAAAAAGAACTGCTGTGTGTGTAGTCAGGGTTTAAAAATATATGAAGGGAAGAGGTAAAGGACAGTGGTAAGATCAAATTGAGAAGCAGAAGGCATAGGCTAAATGACATGAATACAAAAATGAAAATAAAAAAGAAAAGAAAAAAGAACTGCTGTGTGTGTTATCAGGGTTTAAAAATATATGAAGGGAAGAGGTAAAGGACAGTAGTAAGATCGAATTGAGAAGCAGAAGGCATAGTCTAAATGACATGAATAGATAAATGAAAATAAAAAAGAAAAGAAAAAAGAACTGCTGTGTGTGTAGTCAGGGTTTAAAAATATATAAAGGGAAGAGGCAAAGGAGAGCGGTAAGATCAAATTGAGAAGCAGAAGGCATAGTATAAATGACATGAATACACTTTCATACTGCCACAATACTGGCTTTCAAAAACATGTTGCATAAACTGTAAAGTAGTAATTTCTGTTCGTTTTAAGTTTCAACTCTGCACTTTACTTTCATAGGAACCACTTTATTTCGTTTTTTAATTTTTTGGGTTTTAAGAATGTATAGAGTAAACTTATAAAAATTTATCTATCCAGATTAGGCGAAAAAACTAAAGAAGTGAACATGGGTTTTTGCTAAAATAGAGCATTAAACATAGACTTTACATAGCTGACCCCTGGCTCTCCATGACCCCCCTCCAAAAAAAGAGAATACCTTGAAAAATTCTGTAATTTTGTCACGTAAAGTATCATATTATCCTTGGCATCTTTGAGGGAGTTGTAGAGAAAAAATCAGTTATTTATGAAACGTTAGCCTGTGTGAAATATGTACAGATTTTAAGAAAAAACTGAAGAACATTAAAAGAATTTGAGATCTGTAGTCACCAAAATTTATGGAAATTCGTGCTATCATTATTCCAATTTTTCTGCATCAAAGCTGAAAAAAAACGATATACGGGATAATTACAGTCCTCCAGCTTGGTAAACAGGGGAATCCCCTTTATGCATGGACGGACTAAGTACCTCCTTTTCTTCTTTTTTCTACTGAGGCACTAGAAAGTGGATACCTATTTAAAAAAATTGTCTTCAATATGATTTGAACGTAGGTTACCACGAATACAAAGAAAGGTCCAAATTAACTCCTGTAGAGAGGTTTTTTTTTACATATTTTTTTTAGCTATTCCTAATCACTCGTTTATTATATACTAGTAATTTAAATTGACGAGAACAACAGCTTTGAATCCAGCCTTGAATAGTTTAATTTAAATTAAACTGCATCTCTCTACGATGTTCTGGTTGCCTATTAGTTTCGGTAGTGTCACTTGGGAGGAGGGGAATGGGGGACCTTTACCCTCCTAGATGTTTCTTTTCCTACACCCTCGACTCTGAAAAATTGCTTTTGACGTAAACAAACTATATAAGTTTCAATGAGCAAAAAACAAAATTACAATACAACTATGAGTGAAAAAAACGGTGTGGCACAAGATGGAAAACTAAAAAAAATGGTTAGAAACTAACGTTTTTGGATAGAGTAAACCCTTAGATTCTAAGGGTTTTAGAATCTACACCCGGGTGTTAGCTATTACACCCATTCTTAAAAACAGAAACTTTAAAACGAATACTGAATATTACTATAACGAAAACTTTAAAAACGAATAGTGAGCATTACTATAGGTGGATTAGTATTATTCGCATTATTGTACCAGTATGGATTAGTAATGTGTTAGTGTGTATTAGTGTAAAACGTATTATGGAAGTTTAAAAAAAGAATGGACCCAGCAAACCCCAACAGTTGTTATGTCTTAATATAGTTACAGTACAGTAGAAATTCTCATTGAGTAAAACTACTGCAAGATATAATCCTAATTAAACTCATATGTAAGTAAAAACAAAAATCCTTAAATTTAAAACATAGTTGCTTCCTGGCAATTCGTAAAAAATACGTTATAAATGTAACTAATGTAGTAATTCGTAAAACGAATGAAACTCAGCGTAAACTGCTGATCGTTGTAAAAGTAGAAATTCTTAAATAATTTCTGAGACCACACTGGCTTATCATGATCACTCATAAAATCGTGACGAAAGGAAGAAAACGAGGACAACAAACAGCCAGTGAAAAAATTGAAAAAATGCAAATATCTCGGATTATTATAAATATGCAATAATACAAATATAATATTATCTAATTTAAATACAAAAAATAAATATAATAAACCAAACCAAGAAAGCTAATCCAATTTGTGCAAAGATTTTCTCCATTTAGGATAGTCTAAGAAGAATTAAGAAGAACAATCCGGCCTATTAGTTGCAACCAGTGCTTGGTCACTCGAGGTAGAGTAGGAAACATGACACTTGCAACTAGAGGAGGAAAAAAAAAACAACAGCAAAAAAGTTACATTAACAAAAATAACAACAACAGCAAAAGACGAAAAGAAGAAGGCAACTCACTTGATGTCCTTCAGCAAAATCACAAACTTAATTGGAAAAATACCCTAAAAGAGAAACAAAGATCTTTCATGAATGTCTTCGAAGCATCCTAACAAAAAAATAATAAAAAAAAAAAAATACCAAAAGAATAAAGAAGAAGGTTTTACCACCCATGGACTTCGTCCAATTGTCTCAAATAACAGCATCGTTACCTGCATATTTAAGACCAATTACGGGTCAGAGAAATAATTGCTCAGTTTTTCAAGAGAAAACTACCTACGTTTTTCAGAGTCAGGGAAATATTGGGGGGCCATACCCTTTGCCCCCCCCCCCCCCTGCATTCAGCCCTGTTTTCATGCACGAGATGTTTTTCTTGTGTCTAAGTGATTATGCTTTTACCCAGATTTTTAGTTTTGTTTCTTTTTTTTAATTGTTTCTGTCCTTTTATTTTGGTTTCTTGCTTATTTTGTTACTGTTTTTACTTTTGTGTTTGTTTTGTTTGATTGTTTTGTTACTGTTTTTTATTGTTTTATTTTTTTATTTTGTTGGTTTGTTTTTGTTGTTTTTTTGTAACCGTTTTTTTTTTGTTTTGTTGATTTTGTTTTGTTACTGTTTTTGTTTTTTTGTACTTTTGTTTACTGTTTTTCACTGTAGCATGCATGCATTTGAAGGGACTGAATAATCTTCTTCCTAAGATTGACCTGAAAGACAATCCCATAGATTTTTTTCAAACTTTAAAATTAATATCATCCAAATTAATGTTTTTCAAATATTATACAGAAAAACAATTATTATGTTTAATTGAATAGCGACGAAGACCATACTGCCTGTCCATATCAAACAAAAACAACTTAGAAACAACAGGGAATTTTTTCCTAAGACAGTGGATTAAATTCAGTGGGTATTTCGGCCCTATGTCCAAGGGCCATCTTCAGCACAACACCGGAATATATATATATATATATATATATATATATATATATATATATATATATATATATATATATATATATATATATATATATCAAAATGTGAACTTACATCAAAATGTGAAAATTAAAACCAAAAACGTTTTTAAAAACTTTTTAAAACGGCCCTAGCATCCTTAATTCAACGAAGTTCAACCAGGACTGATAAACAAAATGATGTGAGACGATAAATTCATTCAAACCAAACAGAATAAAAATAATTAAATACAAGTTTTCGAAGCTAATCTTGCTTTTTTGGCAGCTTGCCTCAAAGGCCTTTTTGCAACTAGTTCAATACTATCATGAATTGGTTTAGCAAAATATTTTGTTAGATCATTTTTAATTAAATTTGAGTACAAAGAATTTAGTGAATACTCTCCCAAGTCCCTATTTGAAGAAATATTATTATTTATTTTGAGACTAATTTCGATTGATTCCCGAACCGCCTGTTTTATCCCCAAATCATTACTAATGAGGGAAGATTTTCAAAAAGTATTGTATGGGAGGGATTATTAAATAGATTCCAGGCTAGAGCAGAATCAAAGGAGTTAATACAACTATAAGAAATTGGTGCTTTGTCTATGTCTTCTTTATGCTGCCGTAGCCGTTATTCTTGATTCTGATGGATCCTGCCAACATAGTAGTTGCCACAATCGAAGGGAATTTTATAAGCCCCTCTTTGGCGAGTAACTGGGGTTTTATCTATATCGGAATTTATGAAATCTTGGATTTTAAAATTATTAATGAAAACTAATACAGATTATTTTTTGTGCAAACATTTTTTAATTTTGTTGTGATTTTTGGAATGTACAGAAAATAGATAGTATTTGAGGGCTTAGCAGGAGCCTCAAATTGTGATATTTCTTCGATTTTACCGGATTGTCTTTTTAGTGTACGGTTAAATATATTGTTTACAAAAGGAATGTACTTGTACTTGTAGCGGGACCAGACAAGGACGCCTCACCCGGCATATAGAAGACTACGTATGGTTGACTCCATTTGTCACGATCTTGTGCCAACTCTTCAGCAAATCGGAGCCGGCAGCTCTCCCACTTTCTGCCAAATCTTCGAAATCCACCAACGGGGTTGAGGCCGTTTTTGACAGTTGCCCACCAATCTTCAATTGACCGCAAGGTCGCCTGCGCCAATCTGGCAACGGGGCAGCTAGAAGCACTTGCTTTATGATGCAGCCATTGGGTCTGCTAAGCACATGACCAAGCCAACGCAGTTTTCTCTGTTTGAGAATCGTGGCGGCGGGTTCAATTTTACCGCAGTAGCGCACATCAGCATTTGAGACTCTGCCGGAGTATCGAATCTTCAGGATTTTTCGTAGACAGCGGTGGTCACAGACTTCCAAACCATGGAGATGACGCACCTTCAGTGGCCAAGTTTCGACTGCATAGAAGAAGAGGACAGATCTAACAGCCACTTTATACACAGAAATTTTTGTCTTCATGCTGATCTCCTGCCAGTTCCACAAATGGCGGCGGAATTGTGAGAAGATTGCCTGGGCTTTGTTGATTCTGCTCTGTCCGTCAAGGTAACAGCCTCCACGAGGGTCTATTGCTGAGCCAAGATAGGTGAAGTCTATCGACTATTTCCAATTCTTCTCCGTAAAGAACAAGCTGATAATCCGACTGTATATTTAGATCCATGACTTTAGTTTTGGCCATGTTGATCTTCATACCCAGTAGCAGAGAGAAATGTGCTATTTCATTTAACATTGCTTGGGCAGTTGCTGGATCAGCAGCAAGAGCGTCGATGTCATCCGCGTAGTTCAGGTCAGTCACATTAATGCCCAATCCCATAAAAACACCATCAAAACTTGAGAGTGCCCTTAGTAGATTTTTGCTTTAGATTTTTGTGAGAATTAAACTTTGTGATGAGTTTGTGACTATTTATAATTATATTTACGTTAACTGATTGACACTAATCTACAATTTGCAAGATTAGTAAATTTTGTAAACCAAAGTCTTTCGATTATAGTGACCGTAAGGGTCGGTTTAGTCGTATTTAGTTCTAATGTACTTAATTACTTTAATTTTCATTTAAAAATTATAACTCTATTATAATGTATTACTATATTACTTTATTATAATCTATTATTTCAATTCTAGTTCTAATGATTATGTTCTAATTCACTTTAATTACGCTAAAGTACAATCAAGCCTAATCTGACATAGGCTATTCAATCATATCATCGAAGTGAAAGTTCTAAAACTTGTTTCAAATTTAGATTGTGGTTCTTAAGAGTGCAGGATTTTAATATTTTAGTATCCGCATTATTTTTTCATTTACTAATTTATTTGTTTTATTACTTTTCTTCATTTATTTATACTATAGACAAATTTGTAACTATCCTACGAAAAACTTACTATCGACAATCCTACAATAACTAAACATCAAAAACTTAGCGATGAAACCCAAATATTGATTCCCTGACAAAAACAAACTTTGAGCATACCAAGACCATACCCAGGATTTTGATATTAATCAGAAGTAATTTTGACTCCCGCAAACTTCATTTTTACCACATTACTTTAAAGCCACGTTTTCAATTGTCATCTAACAGACAAAATGCTAAATGAATCAGCCAATTGAAAACTATTTTTCTATGCTGTTTTAAATAAAACAGTTTTCTCGCAGTCTTATCGCTTGTTTTTCTTTTCGGTTCGTCCAGAAAACTCCAAATGAAAGGAGGTTTAATATCCTGCTTATAACGTCATTCATAACTTCCTGATTACACCCACGAAATCTAAGTATTCATTTCAGAAAACTTCCTCATCGTCTTGCCATCTGAGATTTTTTTTTCTATTTTACATAAAGATGGCGTTAATAGTTAAAAATCCACTGGGAAGAGAATGCCTGTACTTTATATATATTTTCTTTAATACAAAGTTATTTCAATGGCAGAACTGGATTTGACCTTTAACAGTTTCTGAAACTTGATTTTGACATGCTATTTAGGTCCGGCCGCACTACTTTAAGGTGTAACCAAGATATCCATTTGTTAAAACATATTAACAATGAAATAGAATATACTTCTATTCATGAGTAATATGTATAGGGGTATAGGGTATAGTAATATGTATAGGGGTATGAGTAATATGTATAAGGTAATATGTATAGGGGGCAATATGGCAACCTCATAAATAGCCATTTGCTCTCTGTTCCTGAGCTGTTTTATGGTGGTTTTTAATTCCCGGTAAAGAGCCCCCTAGTTACCTTCACTAAATGAGGCAGATTTTCAATCTATGATGAAAAATCACCCTACCCAGCCCCTCCCCCAATTCTGAATAAAGTCGCAACTGAGCCTACGCTTGTTACGCTGAACCAAAAAAAGAGGACATGTATAGAAGGTTATGGTTTGTATCTATAGTCCAATAGACATGTATACTCTTAGTTTTCGTGTACTGAATTTTTCGCATTAACTACAAGTCCTTAAGGCGTTTAGCATTAAGTACGATTTGTCGCATCATATATTTGTACATAGTGTCCAGGAAGCATCCGCACCCTTTGTGAAATAGGGAATTTTTTCTCAAAAATTTTCATTTGCATTTGCAAAATTTTCATTTTTCATTTCATTGTGGACATGATTACTATCTTTTTTTTCACAGATAACGTTTGTATCAGTTCCAATTTCTTAGTTTAAGAATAAATATAAAAAATTCCAATGACAAGTAAATACTTAGTAGTGTAGTTTTATCTAACGGTAGTTAGTATAAAAAAAACTGTAGTTAGTTATTAATGCAACAGCCATCTGGAACTATATCTGTTTATTTACCTATATCCGTAACTAACTACATTAACCCTGCTTAAAATGTACACATAATAACGTTAAAAAAAGGGAGGGGGATGTTTGTTTGACAGTTCACCTCTCTCCCTCCAGCATGAGAAAAAGTGGAATTTTATTATTGAATCCGAAATAAACATAAATTTTTTATCATGCAAAAGTTCTTTCTTAAAACGTTTCTCAACCCCTGAGAGGATGCTAGTAGACATCACTAAGCATATTTAAAGAAATAGAAGTTAATAAAAAAAAAAACTTACTCGAATGGACTCATTGCCTTCAACAAATCCACGACACCAGTCTGGAAAGTGTTTAAGATTAGATATAAATAAACATAATTTAACTACACATGATCTATAATGAAAAAAGAAATCACCAATGCAACAGCACAAACACAGAAATAAACATGCACCATAAAAAAAGAATAAAAAAAAATAAGAAGAAAGACAGAAGGAGAACGGAAGACTGCTTTCCTACTTAGCAATTAATATAGATCAGTACTTGAATGAGGCCTTAATTCTACTCATCCATCCAGTTACATAGGTCAAACAGCATAGTCATACACAATCAACCGTAAAGAATAATCCATGGACAGGCAGTCGTGTCGTAAGTAAGTATAAGTCGTCATTTACCAATTAATAAAAACAATAAAAAAGACAAATAATTCAGAGGCAACCACCCAACACAAGGGCTCATCAGGAGAATACACATTTGCCTATAGGGTTTCGGCACTTTAAATTCCCTATCCAGGCAAGTTCATTCCCTATGGTATTCCCGTGCTAGGTATCATCCCCAAAATATATGCCAATGAAAAAACAAATGTAAAACAACGAAGTAACTCCAGAACTAGCATATTATACCATGGTTTTGTTCCTCGTGTATTTATATTAATCTGAATGAACATACCAATCCATATACTGAACAATTATTAACAATTTTACGAACAATCATATACGAACAATTAAATTTTAAATCTAACTTTCAAAACAAGTCTAAATCTAAATCTTACAAAACAAGTTGTCCTATTAATTTTAATAGGAATTACAAATTAACAAATTACAAATTAATTACATTCTTATGTAATTAATTGCCATAAAATTCAATTTAACCATTAATTATGATGTAATCGGAATTTAGGGATGTGGTAGGGAAATAAAAATGTCTCTGATGCTGATTATTTGCACAAACTAACTACACAACCAAAACTGATAATGCAAACAAATATGTACATTTCCAGGATCTTTTTCCTGGAAATGCAATTTTAAAATAACAATTATAATAATATAGAGCACATAAATTATAATATAATAACAATTATAATAATATAGAGCACATAAATACGCAAAAGGCCTAGTCTTAATTGTGTAACACATATATGCTGTTTCGTTACACGCTAAATAATAGCTTAATGGTCGTAACGAACAAATAAACGTTCAAATGGGTACAAAATCGTCCTGAGCAGAAATATTAAAGCATTAAAAATAACAAATTACTACTACTACTACTAACAACTCACTACAGCACGAAGCCGCCTGAGACCAACACGGCTAAGTACGCACGCTTCTCCTCCATCCATATCTATTCAAAGCCTCCCTCTTTACACCCTCCCAAGAAGTTCCCATTTCCTTTAAATCTTTCTATGTGACATCTTCCCACCCTAGACGAGGACGACCTGCTTTCCGTTTACCCCTACACGGTTGACCGAAAAGGACAATCATCGACAATCTGTCATCCTTCCTTTGCAGAACATGCCCTAATTATCTCAACCTTTCTTTCATTATAGCCCTAGAAAACAGGATTGAACCACACTTTTCGTGCAGTCTACTGTTTGAAATACGATCAGTCAGCCGGGCACCCAGAACAATCGGTAGGCAATTTTTCTGGAAAACATCTAGTAAATCTTCATCCACTTTTCCCATGCTTCAGAACCATATTTGACAAATGTCATCACTGTACATTCCAATATTCTAATTTTGGTTTGCAGACTTATCTTCCTATTGTTCCAAACTTTTTTTTATTGAGAAAAAACATCATGAGCCTTGGCTATTCTACTTTTAAGATCTTCACTGCACTCACCGTCTTTACTAGTAATACTACCAAGGTAAATAAAGGTAATACCTGATCAATCTTTTCGTTACCAAACGTCACCTTTTCATCTTCACTTATTCCCAGCCTAGTGACTTAGCCTTCTTAACATTAATTTTCAAACCAATTCTAGCACCCTGAACCCACAAAACCTCTAAAAGTTCATTCATTTTGCTCACACTTTCATCTAATATGCTAAAAATCATCAGCATAATCTAAGTCCAGGAGAGCTTTTCCTCCCCATTTGATTCCGTGGTCCCCCATTGCCTTTCCTGTACACCTTCAGACAAAGTCCGTCAAAACGATCCGTATAGAAGGGGATAGAAAATAACCCTGCTTGACTCCTGATTTAATACAAAACCAGCTACTGACCTCATTTCCTATCCTAAAAATAACATATTCATACAGAACAAAATAATAACTTCCATTTCATTCATTAGATTTGTCTGACACAGTTCAATAACTTGGTTCATCCGAATTCTTGAGTTGTAAATTTCTTCTCTGATATTGCCTAAATTTAAGTTGAATTTCTAATGAAGGTGCCAATTCTTCTTATTTTTCTGATTGCAAAAGGAACGCTTTTGAATCTTTAGTTATATACTTGATTGGTCATATCTCCCCATATAAATGACGTGTTTTCGATGTAATACCTTAAATTAGGTATTTTTTTTCCAAGACCACACCTAATTTAATTTATTAAGTCAAACATAAGTGGTACTAATCAGTCAATCCAAATCAATTAATCAATTAATTTCAATCACCAAAATCATAAAACAAAGTAATTGCACATTCCTCCCCGCATGGCCAAAAAGCCTGGTAAATTAGCACGGAACAGACCAACTACCTACGCTACATAAAACTTGACAGCACAAACTTCCAAAGAATATAAAGAAAAGAAAGAAAGAAAAGAAGCCCATTAATTCAACGCCATGAGCAAACAAGAATGAGCAAGAATGAGCAAACAATTTGCTCAGATGAGCAAACACCTAAAATGTGAGTTTTATCTCAACCAGATGAATAGTATATTAAAAACAAAATCAATCAGGCATTTTCTTTGTTATTATTTTTTTAATTAATTTAAGGTATTAAGTCAAACATAAATGGTTTTAATCAGTCAATCCAAATCAATTAGTCAATTTACAACTACCTACGCTACATAAAACTTGATAGCACAAACTACCAAAGGATATAAAAAAGAAAAAAAAACAAAAGAAGCTCATTGATTCAACACCATGAGCAAACAAGACTGAGCAAAAACGAGCAAACAATTTGCTCAGATGAGCGAACACCTAAAGTGTGAGTTTTATCTCAACCAGATGAATAGTATATTAAAAACAAAATCAACCAGGCCTCTTCTTTGATATTATTTTTTTTTTACGAATAAAAAAAAACGAATCAAGTACATTCATCTAACTAGCACATGTTCTGCAGACTAAGTTTGCTCCAAGAGGATTCGATACCTTAAACATCATTTTGTGAGACTTAACGTCGGCTGACTGTCTCAAAGGCAGAGGGTCTATTAGCGAACTCTCCCAGTGGACTACATATCATTGAAACCTATTGAAATTTCGTGATTTGATTACGAAATTTAACCGAAAAGACAAAGGAATTGTGTCGGCAAAGTTTTTAATCAAAGAGGGTTGTACCACAGAAAATAGAAAGAAGTGTCAAACTGATCAAATGACATTTCTTTTAAGAAGGCATTTTCCTAGCAGGCATACTAGAATGTTTTCAGGGACAACCTTTTCTTGAACTTAAAAGGAAAAAAATTCTGCTCCGTTTGATAGAAAAAAACAACAACTAAATTTGCACTTTTTAATGAAATATGTTTCTCTAAAAAAATATATATATATCTATGTCCGGCACAAAAAAAAAGAAGTTATATGGTTTTTCTATGATCTCAGGGAAAATATATGTCGACTTTTATTTTTCTGCCGTTTGTTTGGATTGATTATCCAAGCTTTACAAGTTATGACAAGACCTCCCAAACAACTCCAAACAGTCTGGCCACACAAACTAAAAAAGTATATAATAGACGAGATGGCTGATTCTTTATGGTATCAAATCCCAGAGGAAAGTGAAAATTAATTACAAACTATTCCGAATCCAAATTTTAAAAACCGATTCAATTAAAATCTAAATTTTTGCTGCATAAAAATTAAATTCAATTAAAGGGGTTTTGAACGTGTTCTAGTTGTAATGTGTTCTAGTCGGGTAATGCTGTAATGTGAGTGCCACCACAGCCGTATTCAGGAGGGAGGAGTTATCGGATTTCAGTGTTGGTCTAGAAATCTACTTTGTGTCAGTTAAATTTCTTTTCTTTTACAAACCAAATTAGCCTGTGTAACATATTTACACTGTTTTAGCTCAAGGTTTGGTGCATTGCTCTCTCGAAAAAATCGCCCCAGAAAATATCGCCCTATCCGAAAATTGAGTAGCCAAAGGGAAATTGCGACAATGAAAACAATGAAGAAAAGAGAAAGCAATTCTCTCTTTTTCAAGAGTATGAAGAAGTTGGATTACTAGTTTTATTTATTCTCACGAACAAATACTACTATTACTTAAAACGCTGTTTTAAAGAAATTAAAATTAAATAGTTTTCCCCTAAGCATAAACGATGATTTTTTTTTTTATTTTAAACGCATTATGGCTGGTCAAAGAAACGAATTTTTCTTGCCAGGTCAGGAAGAGGAGTGAACCGAATCTTTTCTACATGAACATATGTTAGAGTTTATCTTTAATCTTGCGAGTAATTGTGTTGCGGAGCAACACTACTGCTTTAGTATTTTTTTTTTTTTTTTCACCGTGATCAGCGACCTGTAGCTCCGAAGTGGTAAGAGTTAAAAATTTGAGATTTTTCAGAGGGAAGGGAAACGTGAAACAGAGTAAGAAAGTTCCAGAGAAGTTCCTAAAATTTCTAACAGTTTTCCATAAAAAAAAATAAAACCGTTTTTTTCTTAGAAACTGTGCGTTCGATGTTTGGCGTCAAGTTAAGACGACCCTAGCTTCGGAAATAAACTTGTTAGAAATACAGTTATGCTGAACTCATGTAGAACTTTCATTTGTCTCTTCGAGAACCGGAGCACAAAATTCCGTAGCTCTTACAGATTTCCCGGAAATAATTCCGGAAAAGTCCATCTCGTTCCGATTTTTTTTGGAATTTTCTCAAATTTTCGATTTTGATGTTTCTTATATTTTTATCGGTTCGACAGGTCTCGATCTCCTAACAACTGGAGCTTACAATAGTTTCTTTGGGTTTTTCTATTTGGAAGTTTTGTCATGCCCTCGGGGCAATTTAAATTTGTTGGTGAATTTGGTTTGTTTTATATTTTCCTAGCTTAGACAATCAAAAGTTAAGCAGAAAACTATAAGACGTTATTGGCGTCATGTTAAGACAGCCCTAGTTTCGGAAGTAAACGTTTTAGAGATAAATAATCATGAACTCATATAGAACTTCTATTGATCTTTTCGAGAACTGAAGCATGAAATTCCGTAGCTCTTACAGATTTCCCGGAAATAATTCCGGAAAAGTCCACCTCGTTCCGACTTTTTGGAATTTTCTGAAATTTTTGATTTTGATGTCTATTTTATTTTTATCGAGTAGTGCTATGAAAGTTATGCAAGAAGAAGTGAAGTGTTCTTTATAACAAGTTGCTTCGTTCTCTTAGAAATAATTTCCGAAGTTTCGACGTGCTCGAAATAAAACCATATCAAAGATGCTTCAAGATAACAATCGAAGCCGCATTAGAAAAATGTCCTTTGAAGGACATAATGGAGACTGTTGCTCCGCAACTGTGTCCCGTAGGGCAACAGTCTGAATTTATTTCTCGTCAAAGAAATAAAATTCTCACATTGATCCCAGATAGAAGCAAACCAAAATTTGGCTTAACTTAAACTTCTTAAACTTTTTTGCATGCTGAGCAATGGTCTGCGACTCTGAGAATTTTTTTTTATTAGATAAAATTTGGCAAACCTGGCTAAAGGTAAAAAACTGAAAACTTTTTCGTATGTTGAGCAATGGTCTGTTTTGTGCAGGTTCTGACCTTCCGATTCACAGCCTTCGCCTGGGAATGCAAAGTATGGTTGGGGGTAAATCATCCGACACTTCCCGTGTCCCCAGCCCCCCAGATTTCTCCAGTTATGCATTTAGAGTTGGGTCGACTCTGGCTGAGCTTACAGAGTCACACCATTCACCCTGTCCCAAAACAAATAACCAGTGACACGAAGACGCAAACCCCTAGCCTCAGGGTTTCACGGGACTTAACGGGACTCATAAACCAAGGCCAAATCTGGCTCTCGAAGCTAAGTTCGATTCCTGTTAGAGACTATATTTATTCTCAGGAGTAAAGACTCCTTTGAGCGAAAAGCAAAAACTATATTTATCTAAAAAGGTACTTACCGAAAATCAAACGCAAAGATAAACAAGAGCTCATATGGCACTTGTGACGAGGCCGGAAGAGCCAGGAGCTCATATGGTATGAGCTCTAGTAAAATTCTAAGAATCAATAGATTGATTTAAAAGGAAAATCAGAGGCTTAATGCCAGTCGGGATTTAAAATAAGAGCTCTGAGTCACGAGGTCCTTCTAAATGACAAAATTCATTAAGATCCGATCACCCGCTCGTAAGTTTCTAATTTTTTCTAATTTTTCCTCTCCCTTCAGCCCCCCAGATGGTCGAATCGGGAAACGACGATTTCTAATTTAATCTGGTCTGGTTCCTGATACGCCTGCCACACTTCATTGTTCTAGCTTACCTGGAATTGCCAAAACTAGCAAAACTGAGACAGACAGACAGACTGACAGACCAACTAACAGAATTTCCGATTGCTATATGACGCTTGGCAGATGCCAATTGGCATAAAAAGAAAAGTAGGGTGAACAAAAGTACAGCCTACACAAAAGTTTCCCCAAAAGGAAACTCAAAGTTTTCCAGAGAAATTGCCTACAGATTATTTTGGGTACTCGACTGACTAACCATATTTCAAACAACAAGCTGTACAATAGGTGTGGTTCAATCTCACTTTTAAGGGCTATACTGAGAAAAAGGTTGAGATGGCTAGGGTACATTCTGCAGATGAAGGATGACACATTACCAAAAATTATCCTTTTCAGCCAACCGTCTATGGCCATACAGAAAGCAGGTAGTCCACAGTTGGGGTGGGAGGATGGCGAAAGGAAAGATTTAAGGAAAATGGGAACTTCCTGGGAGGGTTTAAAGAACGACGCTTTGAATAGATTGGGATGGAGAAGGAGCGTTCATAGTTGTGTTGGCTTCAGGTGGTTTGATGCTGCAGTGAATTGTTAGCAGGAATAGTTAGCAATGAAATTTTTTTTCAAGTGCATAAACAGGGAATTTTTATTTATTTTAAACATACTTTCACCCGTCAGAGAAACAAACTTTTATTGTTGATACAAAACAGAAGCGGCCACAGACCTTTTAATTTTATTGAGCAAGGCTAAATTGGGCTGTCATTCCTGTAAGAGTCTTTGTTCTCACGAGCAAGTACCTTTTTGAATAGCTATAGTTCAATAAAAAGCTACTTTAATACACTTTCTGATCAAACATTTCTGCCAGTGCATAAATAGAAAAATTTTATTCATTTTAAACATGTATTTGCTGTCCAGAGAAACAAACTTTTATTGTTGATCCAAAACAGAAGCGGCCAAGTCTTGGCCTACAGAGACCTTTTAATTTTATTGAGCAACGCCAAATTCGGCTGTCATTCCTGTAAGAGCCTTTGTTCTCACGAGCAAGTACCTTTTTGAATAGCTATAGTTATTTAAAAAGCTACTTTAATAGACTTATCGATCAAACATTTCTGCCAGTGCATAAATAGAAAAATTTATTCATTTTAAACATGTATTTGCTGGTCAGAGAAACAAATTTTTGACGTTGATCCGATCTATTGTTTTTGAGCCTATCTTTTCATGCGAGCAAGTACAGCCTTGAATAGCTATAGTTATTTAAAAAGCTACTGAAAAGAGATTCTAATTTAAAGTTTCCCCTACTTCCCAGTTCTCCATTTCCAGAATTTTTATTAATTTTACCCCATATTTGATTGTCAAAAAATTAATTTTGAAGATTGACCCAAAACAGAAACGAGCCATATCTCGGCTTTCTCACTGTTTAAAAGAATTCCATGATAAACTTCTTAAAAACACATTTTTCCGAATGCTTTCAAAAAAATATGATAAGAATTACCTTGACATTCTTCTAGGATGCAGATACGATCCCCAAGTTTAAAGCTAAGCCGATGTATTCCATTTTTGTTGAAGCAGGCAACAGCTGAAGAAAATAAATCCTGATTAAAACGATATAATTCAAGACACAAGAAAAAAAGGAATGAGGTAACATCGAAAAGACAAAATAGATAGTAAAAATTTCATTCATGATTCGTTAATTTTTTTTTTATTTTTATTATATTATTTATTTAACAGTCCAGTTTTGAGCCTTATTCTTCTTCTTCTTTCATCGCCAGGTTAATAAACATAAATTATTTTTCAGCTGCATTTAAATAGAGCTGATAAACTAAACTATTAAGAAATTATACAGTAATATTTTATATGTATACATTACATTATATTTTATGATTAAAATCTTTTATTAATATTTTATGCCCATTTTAAATTTGTATTACGTATTTATCGTTTTTTTTTATACTATGTATTTTATATAAATAATTTTTTTTAACATTTATTTATAATATACATTTAACTTTTGGCAAGATCCGCTTTTTCTGGAAGTCAATTTAATTTCTTTAATAACTAAAGGAGGAATTTCTATTAAAAGCCCACTTCAAACAGAACTTTAATAAAAGATAGTATTTTTCGAATTCAGTTTCAGTATGTTTTTGTTCATCTAATATATATATATATATATATATATATATATATATATATATATATATATATATATATATATATATATATATATATATATATATACTTTAACACAATTTACCATCTATTCTATTCATTCCTCCTCTTTAAATTGTATTTTAGGTGTATACCCAGGTAGCAGCTGAGCTTAGTTTGGGTGCAATCATGTCCTCCGCTGCTCTAAACATTGGAGCAGATCCCTCTACCGAATCCTTTTTCTATCTTCGCTTTTTTCTTCGCACTATTTAAAAATATTTCCTTTTCTCAAAATCGGTTTTATCTCTATTTATGAGTTGTAAAAATAACTAACGACAAAGATGAATCTATTTACATTAAAAATATCATGCTTGCCATATCTTTGAAAAATTGTCTTTGACGAAATTGTCAGCACTGTCATATCTATAATGTCACTGTGACCTTTTTTGTATTTAGGAGTGGTTGCTAATACTAATCATTAAACCAATTATTACTTTTTCCTCTTCTTATGTCAAATATACGTCTTGACTTAAGAAGAATTGTTTATAGAAAGTAAAGAGGCAGTTGGCAAAAGATGCCAAAAACATAAAACCTATGTTTAAAAAAAAACATATTTGTTTTTTCTCTTCTTATGTCAAATATACATCTTGAGTTAAGGATATTTGCTTATAAAAAAATAAGTGGGCAGTCGGCAAACATGATAAAAACCTAAAACAAACATAAACAATGATGTTTAAGGATGAAGCCTGGCTTCAAAAAATAAGCAAAATGTATTCCCTAAACTGCTTGAGGGATAATAAAACTGCTTGAGGGATAATAAAACAAATAGTGAAAATGCTAATAAAGGTGATCATAAGTGCAACAACTTGGTAAAGCTTACTGAATTTTGGAATTAATAAATAAATAAATAAAGCAATGTTTCTCATCCAATGGTTTCCCAATAGCCCAAGAAATGTTGGCTTCTCAGCCACATTGTGTATACTCTCAGTAGCCATACTTCAAACATTAGGAAGAATTTATAGTATAAAAAATCAGAACATACAGTAACTGTTCATTGTCTCCTAAAGTGACTCTCTGGTCTCCATGAACATAACACCTTTTGAATTACCACAAACAACAAATAGTTAACTTAGTTTCTACCTTGTCTAAATCTTCCTTTTTTGTTATTTTTTATGTTTCTCTTTACATATTTTATTCCTTTAGTTTATTGCTATACATTTTTTGTAAGAATCAAACTAGCAAGGCTTCTTGACTATACAAGGTACATTTCTTTAACATGGCCTCCAAATACGCTGTGGTCTCAAAACCGCTTTAATTTTCTATTTTCTGACACCCAATTAATATTGTCAGTTTTAAACTGCAGCAGGTATAGAAGGTAAAATTGGAGGTGACAGTGCCAATTTTATGCCTCTAATAATATTAACCAAAAAACAAAATGATGCAAATCATCAGAATCATCAAACTTTTATATATAGACTTGGGATATATCTAGGCATTAGGGGCAGGGTGAGGAGACTTGGGATATATCTAGGCATTAGGGGTAGAGGGAGGGGAGATATGATACAAATGTTACAGTAGTGCCTATTATGTTTGGAAAGAGTTTTGGATTGGGAATCAAACAGTATTACCCTTTTACTGATATATTGTTTAGTTTAGAAAATGAATTTTGCACCAAGATTGTCACAGCTGGCTCCCAATAAAAACTAAAAAAAAAAAAAAAAAAAAAAAAAAAAAAAAAAAAAAAAAAAAAAAAAAAAAAAAAAAAAAAAAAGCAAACAATTGTAATAACAGTGATTACTATAAGCTATTAGTTCTTTTTCAGTATCATTTCCGCACTTCTACTCTCAAAAAGGAAATACTATAAAATCATGGAACCTACTTTAAAAAATCAAAAAATACTAGCTTGTTGCTACTATTAATAATTAACTATAGGCACAAACCACCTGCAATGCAGCTTTGCACACTTCTCCATCCTAATCCACACATAGCTTCCCTCTTTACACCCTCCCAAGAAGTCACAACTTTTCTTTAAATCTCTTTCTATTCTATATTTATGGTTAAGCTGCTTTTTCTTCAGTCCTAAATGATTGGCCAAAAAAAATGATCTTTAGCAATCCTTCATCAATAGAATATG
Organism: Artemia franciscana; assembly: GCF_032884065.1. NCBI lineage: Eukaryota > Metazoa > Arthropoda > Branchiopoda > Anostraca > Artemiidae > Artemia > Artemia franciscana. The sequence goes on along the minus strand of NC_088875.1, from coordinate 8,249,163 downwards.
TCCTAGCCATCTCAAACTTTCTCTTACTGTAGCATTAAAAAGCAGGGTAGAACCACAATTTTGCTGCTTGAAATATGGTCAGTAAGACAAGTACCAAAAAAAAAATATGTAGACCATTCCCCTGGAAAACATATAACAAATTCTCTTCAGACTTTTGAAGCACCTATATTTCAGAACCATACTCAACTGCTGTCATTACTACAGCTTACAATATTCTAATCTCGGTTTGCAGACTTATCTTCCTATTCATTTCTCCACAGTTTTCCTGAAACTATACAAAGATCTGATCAGGCCAATCCTAGATTTCGGAGCATGTCTTGCTGGTCCTTTCTATAAGAGTGACATCATACTTGTTGAAGGTGTCCAAAGAGAGCTACCAAATGCAATACATTGACAGTTTACGCAGTCAGCTCTACTGCAGTAGATTACAGTCTGCTAACCTCCCAACACTTGCTTTTCAGCATAGGTTTAATGACATGATGCTCACCTATAGGTACCTCCAGCAAGCAGACCAGATGCTGTTCACCTTCTCTCCCCACCAAAGACAAACACAAGGACTTTCAAAAAGGTGTTCAAATCCACCATTAATACCAAGGTTTGACTACATTTTTTCAGCCAGTAAGCAGAGAATCATAGGAACCAACTAAGCCAAGAGACAATTTCTGCAACCTTGCCCGAGCAATTCAAAAAGAGGCTTGACAAGAAATGGGATGCCAAACCATGGAGATTCCAGTAGGAAAACCCCTCCCAGCCCTCAATACCATAGCACTTATGGAAGACAACAGAGAGTCAGCTTGGAGGATGATGTGCCTTGTCATACCCAATGATCTCACACACTCAATCCAAAGTTGTTGTTGTGTGGTGATGCCAACTCTACATTGAAGAAGAATGGTTCTTGAACCACACCTACCATGTGATCACTGTTACCATGTGGGCTTAAATTGCATCTCTCCAGCACTCTCTAGTCCTGATGGTTTGCTGCTTGACCTTAACACAATTACCAGATCTATTGCCATCATCAACTATGGAGCATCACAGTTCTTGCAACTAATTTGCTCCGAAGTACAGGTAGCGCAATTAAGGTATTCTTCCAAACTGTTTTCAATTGTGGTAAAGACCCTAGTCTATGACTATTCTTTTTTTTGACAATTACTTGCATCCACTATCTTTACTAATAATACTACCCAGGTAAGTAAAGTAGCCTACTTGATCATTCTTATTGTTACACAACATCACTTCTTGACTTTTATTTGTACCTAGTCAATACAACTTAGCTCTCTCAAAATTAATTTTACAACTTATTTTTGCACTCTGGACTCGTAAACCTTAAAAAAAATAATTCATTTAACTAACATTTCATCTAGGACACTCAAATCATCTGCATAAACTAAGTCTGGGAGAAACTTAGATTTTCATTTGATTTTCTGCTATCTCCATAGTCCTATCAATGCTGTGAGGACTGCATCACTTACCATCACTAGCCCCCCCCCTTAATGGAAAAATACACAACCAAAATTATATAACAGTACGTTAAAGAAGTTTGTTCAAAAAGTCAAAAGTTGTACTATTCCTAAAGAAACAGGATAAAATCAATTTTGAAGGTAAGTCTCATGGTTTTTCAATCCTTTTATAAGCTCAGTCGTTGCTCACTTGGAGTTCCAATAAAATTTCCATTTTTTTCTTTCTAGTTAGTTATTCTTAGGGCTTTTTCTGTTTTATTGCAGAACACTGCCATCTGTTCAGGTTTGTTCAGGACACATACTCAACAATTACAGTCACATTGGGGTTATTTTGGACACAAACTAAGGGGCAAATTTGGACACTTTATCAAGGTCTCTGAAATAACTCCTTTGTAGTTGAAAATGTGCATTTTTACTTTCAAAGATAATTGAATATGCTATTTTGCCAAGCATTTGTGAAGCTTTAAACCTCTCCAGAAAACACCAAATAAATCTATAAGAGTCATTGGCACTTTGCTTCATCTTCATATGCAACCTCAAAGTTTATCTTCTTACCTCTTAATATACAAAGCCATAGTCAACTTGATAAATTACTTTGGACAATCTCTAGTCAACCACTTTTAAGATTCACAAGTTCTTGCTGTCCACTTGCTTCTTCAGCTATTGATTGTCAGATAAATCTTTTTTTAATAGGTAGCCTACAATTCTAGCACATCTCCTTTTTGGCTCATTTGAATCCCTGTGATTTTTGTTTTATCTCTTAAAGAAAAATCTTTAAAGGCAAGTGTAGTGAAATATTTTGTGTTCCCTAGTGTGGACTACCTGCAATATGGCATGTGCAGTACTAAACAGACATGACAACCACTTACCCAGAATGTATAACCTGTGTCTAAGGTTTGGAATCAAAATGCATACCCTCCCCAACTGGTCACACAAGATGCAAATATTGGATGTTTCAAGCCTGTGTTTTAAACAGGCTTCAAGCCTGTTTAGTGGTTTGACATCAAAATGCTTACCTTACATCTCCCCCCCCCCCTGGTTGTTCAAGATGCAAATCTTTGATGTTGGAGGCTTCAAACCTGTTTAGTAGGAAATAAAAAAAATGGAAGAATGGGTTTATCTAAATCTGGATAAATACATCTCTACATACATAGTGGTAATTCTCATGATCCATATTTGCAAAAATTTCCCCCTGAAACAGAATTTCATTAGTCAGGTCTACTGGTATATTTTCTTTTAGTTGTTTTCCTGGAAGTGGCTTCAAACCTGTTTAGTAGAAAATAAAACAGAAAATGGAAAAATGACTTTATCTAAATCTGGATAAATGTATTTCTACATACAAAGTGGCAATTCTTGTGATCCATATCTGCAAAAATTGAATCAAATTCAAATCTCCTGGAATATATCCTTTCAGTCGTTTTCCTGAAAGTGGCTTTCTTTTCTAATTTAAATGCTGATAGACCACTGTTATATGAGGTGATTTTATATGATGGCAGTTCTGAATCTACTTCAGAATAGCTAGATCTAGACAGCAACAATCTCACTGCCAAAAGTCAAATTTGGTTTCTCCAGAATTATTTTGACTATTCCCAATGGCTGATGGAGCACTAGCAAAAGGATTTGGAAAACATTTGAAAGTTTGAACTCAAATATTGACCAACACACCAGGAAAAAAAGCTAACTGAAGGACTAACAGATAGCAAAGAATAAGATGAACAAGCAATACTATGAAGCCTAAAAACAGTTTTAGAATCAGAAAAAACTCAGAATCCCAGATTGCCTCTCCCAAAAGGTGCTGGTAGAACCAGGCAAGGTTCAAGATAACAAATTATGAATAATGTGCAAGGGATCAAAATAGGGCCATATATTTCAATGTTTTGTGTTTTCAATAATTTAGTAGCTTGTCTGACTGCTTTTTTATTCAATTGGATGTCCACCTGGGTCCATATTTGAATGAATGGAAGTCATATTAAGTTTCCAAATTAACCCCTAGAAATGATTTTCAGGTGTGTTTAAAGAAGAAGAAATACGACTGCTGGACCAAAAAAAAACCTTCAGGGCAAAACAAGTTGTTTGAGCCTTTGAAGTCACTAATTGGTTAAAAAGGTTTCTGAATATAGCTTCCCAAAATTAGCTGTTCATGATAATCCTAGCATCCTCTATGCATTTAGTCATCCTTCCCACAATGCATGTCTAGTCTTCCTGTGGATTTTGCCATGTGTCATTCTTGTTTCAACCCATGTACCTATAAACTGAATCAATATTGATAGCATCAAGAAACAAAAACCCACAGGACATAAATAATTTGGGCTATATATTTGTGCATTAGGAGGGGGAGATAAAGTATACTGAAATTGTAGTCAAAATATGTTAACTACAACTAGGCTATTATGCATATTATGAAGTAAGAATTGTTTTCTCAACAGTCCAGTTAAAGGCTTACATTCTTTTTAATTTCTTGTTGATAAAATGGTGTTAAGGTTATTTTGTGACATAATTTTGATTAATCAATAACAGGTCTTTTACCCTAGGCTATGTATTGCTTCATTAGGGGGGTTAGATTTAAATTCAAATAGGCTAGCATGTTTTTTGGATAATGTTTATATTAACAGACTATTCAGGTTGCTAAAAAATGAGATTTATTCTATATTCAGAGTTGAAAACTGAATCCAAATTTAACATTCATTTGCCAACCCTACCACCCAACACTGATGGGCATATATATAGCTTGAATTGATATATATAGGAACAGAGGTGAAAATCATTTCCAATGCAAATGAATCTTAAATTGGGATTCAGGACGCAATTCTAACTATGGATGTTGGTTTGGTCTTTCTTAGCCACCTGAATAGTCTATTATAAACAATACTTTTCAGGGATGAGCATTCATCCCTGAAAAGTTTCATTTTCCTAGCCTAAACACTTTCTGAGATAGCAAGAAGTCAATTAACTAGAATTTTACCCCATTTTTTTTACTGACTAATATCTTGTAATCTGCTTTATATTTCTTATTTTGTTATCTGAATTCTGGGTTAGAAGAGAACATCAGGCTACCAAAAGCAGACTAGCTGAGTTTTGTGAAAAAGAAAGCTTTCAGATTCTCAGGAATTGGTGTCTGTGCTGATTCCCAAGGTTTTCACTCGCCTGTGTCTAATACACACAGGAAATTTCAATATAGATCTGAACCAAAAGTAATTGTTACCCCTATGATAAACTGGCCCAATAAATCAAGTCAACATTGGTAAAAAAAAATACAGCATTACCAATTCCATATTTTTTAGAGGAACAAGGACTCCAGTCCATGTTATCTAGTGAGATATTTACTAGGATGACATACAGTTCTTTTCCAAAGCTTCCAATTCTAGAATTTGTATGAGGGTATACAGACTGCATATAGTCCTTTCACCCCTTTGACTTCAAGATGGCACAAGCAATCCTTCTTTTTCATCCTCTCTTCCCTTCTGTTTGGTTTGTGGGAAGTGCAAGTACTTGAGCTGCCTGTCCCCAGTAGTTTAAGGCCAAGAGGCTGGCTGGTACCAATACAGCTCTTCCTACTCACTCTTGCTCTCTTCTGCACAGTAGATCTTCATTAATAAACTAGCTCATTTTCCATTGTCTTTTTCACAATTTAGATCATCACAATAAATCAGTCTTTCAGTATTAGGAGGTATTTGTAAGCTAATGATGGATTCAAACATTTCTTTAATCTTTAGTTTTTTGCAAATTATCTTAATCTTATTAGTTTTGGGTACAAGTATATGGCAATCAAAAAATGTGTGTTGGGGAGTTTCTACTGTTGTTAAACACCACCTGCATAGTGGTGAATGATATAAATTGTCCCCTACCCAACTCTGATGGACAAAAATATAGCTTGAATTGATATATATAGGAACAGGGGTGAAAATAATTTCCAAAGCAAATGAATGTTAAATTGGGAATTGGGATGCAATTCTAACTATGGATGTAGGCTAGTCTTTCTTAACCACCTGAATAGTCTATTATAAACAATGCCATTTTTTTTGGTAAAATTCTAGTTAATTGACTTCTTGCTATCTTGGAAAGGGTTTAGGTTAGGAAAATAAAACATTCAGGGATAGGTCTACAGGCTAAAGTATGTCCTGGGAAGGTATTTTAAAATACCCATCTCTACTCCTTCTCCCTCTAGATGGCCTTGAAATTTTCCTACATGACATGTCTATTACCTATTGAAATTTTGACAAAACAACATTTTACTCAATTTCTGGTTACTAGTTGCTTCTTCTCTGCCTTTAGTTCTGAAAATACAATTCCTGTTATTTGAGTAGAATTTTGAGCCATATCAATGTTTTTTCTTCAAAATTTAGGAAATGTATTTGGATATCTTTAAAACCTTATAAAATGGAATTGAACAAAGTTATGGAGCTGAAAACAATTTTGTTGTACTTCAACTGAGCAGAAGATCTATTTTGCAAGGTTTCACTTTTATAACACACATATTCTTAAAGGCCATCAAAGGTCAGGGCCCTCTACAGTGAGAAGGAGTGGAGGTAGTTGCTTCAAAATACCTTCCCAAGATATAATTTAGTCTGTAGATTCATCCCTGAAAAGTTTCATTTTCCTAGCCTAAACACTTTCTGAGATAGCAAGAAGTCAATTAACTAGAATTTTACCCCATTTTTTTACTGACTAATATCTTGTAATCTGCTTTATATTTCTTATTTTGTTATCTGAATTCTGTGTTAGAAGAGAACATCAGGCTACCAAAAGTAGGCTAGCTGAGTTTTGTGAAAAAGAAAGCTTTCAGATTCTCAGGAATTGGTGTCTGTGCTGATTCCCAAGGTTTTCACTCGCCTGTGTCTTATACACACAGGAAATTTCAATATAAATCTGAACCAAAAGTAATTGTTACCCCTATGATAAACTGGCCCAATAAATCCAGTCAACATTGGTAAAAAAAATACAGCATTACCAATTCCATATTTTTTAGAGGAACAAGGACTCCAGTCCATGTTATCTAGTGAGATATTTACTAGGATGACATATAGTACTTTTCCAAAGGGAGACTTCAATTAAATTTTTCGATTGATTATGCCAAAAAAAATCTATAGTACATGGTTGCCAATAAGCCTTGTTTGAACAAAAGTCACCGATAATTTTCTGATTAAATCTTATGTCCAAGACATTTCACTCAAGGAAAATCACCACTTGAAAATTTTTATCTTGATTGAAAAGTAAATACTAGTAAGTCTTTCAAGCTTTTATATTGTTTTTGGATTAATTATGTGCGGAATATACATGGATTGGTCAATGTTCCTATTACCTGAACAATTGTTTAGGGCCATGAAACTATTGTTAATAGATGCATTTTGACTTTTTGAACATCTTTTCTCTGTTGCAAAATTACCGCAAACTCACTGTTATGGAGTTATTATATATTTTCACATTAGAGGGGGGGATAAAGCATAACATATATTAAATACAGCAATGGTTAGTTTACGTATTCAATATATGCTATGCTTCACCCCGCCCCCCTGATGTGCAAATATATAGCCCAAATTTGTTCCTAAACTATTACAGTTTCGCCATTTCAAATATCCGATCAACGAAAACGAAAATGATTGCAATTCTATATGTGTAAATACAGGATATTTGGGCCGGAATAACTCCATAATGGGAGTTTGCGGTAGTTTTGCAAGAGAGAAAAGATGTTCCAAAAGTCAAAATGCATCTATTAACAATAGTTTCATGACCCTAATCAATTGTTCAGGTAATAGGAACACTGACCTATGGATTTTCCTTTTCATCTCTGCATCCACTCTTCTGTTTTTTTTGTCACGAGACTCATTGCAAAGACACTCATTAGCTGAAAACCAATAAACAACAGAATTATGACAGCCTAACTGAACAGGAACTGTTCAAAAGTAACAGTATAACCATTCTATGGCTCAGCCTATGAAGTAGAAGACACTGTGATGTAACATTTCTACATACAGGGATGGGCGCAATTGCTATGTGACAAGACGGCAACTGTCCCTCCCAGACCTCAGTCCCCCCAAGACCAATTTTACCCTCTCCCCCGAGTTAAATTTAGCTTCTTCAAAAATCTTGAAGAAATCTTAATAAGTTTTGAAGAAACCTTAATTATACAGAAACCTGTATAATTTAAGCATGAACAAAAACGTATCATTTTTCTTTAGTAAATATCTACCGGCCTAATTTTACCCCCCTCCCTCTGAGCTGAATTTATTTTCTTCAAAATTCTTGTCAAAACTAAGATAAGCTTGTATAATTTAAGCATCAACAGAAACGGATCAGTTTTCTTTAGTATATCTTAACCTTTATAGTTCTACAAAGGATCTTTATAGTACTTTTATGTTACAATTTAGCACTTTCATGGTACCAAACGGCTTATTTTTCAGTTTTTACTTTCATTTTCACTTAATTTGGGAAAATTTGCACCAACTTTGTCCTCCCCCCCCCCAAGGATTTTGACGAAATTATGCGACTGCATACAGGTCAATGGATCCATAAAGGATGCACTACTACATATCATTCCATGGGTTAGGTGATATTTTAACGCGAAAGCTGGGCACAACAAGTCTTTCTGCAATGGAGTTTTGGCGATCTGAGCTTAAGAGAAAAACCAATATGGTAGACTATTATTGAACTGGTACACTAAAATAAAGTGACTGTAGGTGGAATCCCTTCCGTTTATTAGGACATACACAAACAGTCATGAAACTCCTTGGTCACAGGATAAGGATTCAAAAAGGCCGCTTCCACATAAGCAAGAGATGACACCAGATGGCACCATGATGGCATGCAGAGGAGAAAAGGTTTTTTTGCGAACTGTGAGTCAAGCGAAAAGTCCACAAAAAAAGTAGTTTACAAACTGCCACGTGACTCTGAAAAACTTGGAAATTCAGAAATCAGACTTCAGTTTAGCCTTAAGCAAAGCAAACACATTTATAGTACTTGACTCTGTGGTTGGAAGTGACCCTGCACAAATTTGTCAATCAATAAAGACATCATGCTCCAAGTTCGCAAAAAGCGAACGATCGTCGAGGAAATTGTGGCTCCTCTCTAGTACGGTTGACGTGTAGACAAATAATCACTGTGATGGTGCATACAAGCAGCTAAATACAACTGTTGAGAGCGTCCATAAGAACATGAAGCAGTGCATTGAAGCAGAAGAAGCCGGACTATAAAAGCAAAAAAGGCCATGAATCTAGGGACTTTAGGACAGGATACAGAATCATTAGTGAATTTACTGAGGAATATTAAAATTGGATTTTATATTAAGATAACAGACTAGTAAACTGGCTACAGAAGAGGAAAACGTAAAAAAAATGCGGGCAAATCATAAGCAGCACAATAGCGCTGCCTAAGTAAAGAACGATGTTGGCACAATGTATTATTTTTTTATTTTTTTTATTTAGACCAGCACTTCGTATCGAAGGAGGTGTCGTAGAAACTTCAAAAAGGGCTCACTCGATTGGAAATTGAAAGGGCTATTTCCTTTTTTAATAGTCGAAAGTAATTGGAGGACAATTAACCCCCCTCCTTCGCTCTCCGTTTCCCCAAAGACATTCAATCAAAATTTTGAGATAAAAATTTTGTTCAGAATAGTTGAAAGATCTGGAAATTATGTCTTTTAGGATGATAACCCCTTCACTACCTCCAAATCCCTCAAGAAAATAGCTGTATGTTATGCCCTGGGGACATATAAGATTTTTTATAGAAAGTGTTGTCGTAGCAGCTTCAAAAAGGGCTCATTTAATTGGAAATTAAGAGGGTCAGTGCCCTTTTTAATAGTCGAAAGTGATTGGAGGACAACTAACCCTCCTCCCACGCCCGCCATTTTCCCAAACACATTTAATCAAAATTTTGACACAGCAATTTTTGTTCAACATAGTTGAAAGATCAATGTGTTCCAAACACTTCCCATCAACATTTGATGTAGCCATTTTGTTTAATGTAGTTGAAAAATCTGGGAATTATGTCTTTGAGGATGACATCCCCCCACAACCCTCAGGACAAGGGTTGTAAGTTATGCCTTTGGGACACATAAGGTTTTTATATAAAGTGTTGTCGTAGAAACTTCAAAATTAATTCGATTGGAAATTGAAAGGGCTAGTACAATTTTCAACAGTTGAAAGTGATTGGAGATCAAATAACCCCCTCACACGCCCACCACTTCTCCAAACACATCCCATCTAAATTCTGAGATATCCATTTTGTTAAACGTTGTTGAAAAGTCCAGAAATTATTTCTATGAGGATGACTCCCCCCCAACAGTCCTGAAGGGCAAATGTTATAGTTTATGCCTTGGGGGCATATAAGGTTTTTTTTTATAGAAAGTGTTGTCGCAGGATCTTCAAAAAAGGCTCATTTGATTGGAAATTAAGAGGGCTAGAGCCCTTATTAATAGCCAAAGGTGACCAGAGGGTGAATGCCCCCCTTCCCACGCCTATCATTTCCCCAGACACTTCTGATCAAAATTTTGATATAGCCATTTTGTTTAAACTAGTTGAAAGGTCTGGAAATTATGTCTTTGAGGATGCCATCCTCCCCCAATAACCCTCAGGACAAGGGTCGTAAGTTATACCCTTGTGGCATAATAAAGCTTTTACAGAAAGCGTTGTCGTAGAAACTTCAAAATGATCTCATTCGATTGGAAATTGAAAAAGTTAGTGCCCTTTTCATAGTCGAAAGTGATTGGAGAGCAACGACCCTCCCTCCCACGCCCACAATTTCCCCAAACACTTCGAATCAAAATTTTGAAATAGCCATTTTGTTCAACGTATTTGAAGAGTCCGGAAATCATGTCTTTGAGGATAAAAAATCCCCTCAACCCTTAGGGCAGGGGTTGTAAGTTATGCCCTGGGGGTATATAAAGTTTTTATGGAAAGCGTGGTCTTATAAACGTCAGAGGAGGCTCATTGGATTTGTAATCAGAAGTTCTAGTGCTCTTTTTAAGAGTTAAAGTGATCGCAGGGTGGCTATCCCCCCCAAAAAAAACACACATACACACTTCGCATTGTCCTGAAATGCATCTAACAATAATTTTGACATCACCCCTTTATTCAAAATGGGGGTTTTTAAGGTTCCTATGAGAGGGATGGTTGTATAAACTTTAGATGAGGCTCGTTTAGTTAAAGATTAAAATTCATAGTTCCCTTTTAAGATTCGAAAGGGATAGAGGGCAGCTAGCCTCCCCCTTCCGACAGCCCCTCTTCACCAAACGAATCTGATTAAAATTGTGAGATAGCGATTTTGCTCAAAATCGTCCAAAGAATCAAAATAATGCCTCTAGGGTTGATGCAACCCCCCAGTACTCCGGAGATAGGGTTTTAAGTCCTGGTCTGCGGTCGTATAAGGCTCTTACAGAATGGGTGGTCGCATAAACTTCAGATGGGAATAAATTGATTTGAAATTATAAATTTTGTTCATTGTAGTTGAAAAATCCGGAAATTGTGTCTTTTAGGTAGCACCCCCGCCCCACAGCCCTCAGGACAAGGGTTGTAAGTTATGTCCAAGGGGCATATAAGGTTTTTTTTTACAGAAAGGGTGGTTGTACATGCTTCGGAGGGGACTCTTTGGATCGGTAATCTGAATTTCGAATGCCCTTTTTAAGAGTCAAAGTGATGAGAAGGCAGTTATCCCCCCCCCCAAAAAAAAAAACAACATCGTGTTTTTCCGAAATACATCGAATAAAAAAAATTGAGACAGTCATTTTATTTATAATAATCCAAAGATCATATACCAAGGCTTTCAGGGCTGATAAAAACCACCAGAGTCTAGGGGTGAGGGTTGTAATTTATGCCGCAGGGCATTTAAGTTTTTATGGAAGGGATGATTGTTTAACTTTAGAGGAGGCTCATTTGGTTATAAACTGAAAATTCTAGCTCCTGTTTAAGCGTCAAAAGAGATGGAGGGCATTTAGCCCCCCTGCCCTCCCCGAAAACCCCTCTTTTCGCCAAACGCGTCTGATTGAAATTATGATATAGCGATATTGTTAGAAATAGTTTAAAGAACATATAGTAATGTCTCTAGGGGCGAAAGAAACCCCCAGCACCCTGGGGATAGAGCTATAAGACATGCCATGTGGGCATATAAGGTTCTTATGGAATGGGCGGTCGCATAAACTTAAGATGGAGCCTGTTTGATTTGAAATTGGAAGTTATAGTGCCCTTTTTAAGAGTCAAAGGGATTTGAGAGCAACCAGCCCCCCTCCATTCTCATCGTTTTGCTTAACTTCCGATGAAAATTTGGAGATAACAATTTTGTTCATCGTAGTTGAAGGTTTCAGAAATTATGTCTGTCAGGAGGACACCCCCACCCTACATCTCTTAGGGAAAGTGTTGTACGTTAAGCTGTGGGGACATATTAGGTTCTTATAGAAAGGGTGGTCGTATATGCTTTGGACAGAACCCATTGGATTTGTAATCAGAAGTTCTAGTACCCTTTTTAAGAGTTAAATGATCAGAGTGCAGCTGACCCCCCTCCCCCACACTCCCCCACACACACATACATAAACACGTCGTTTTTTCCCGAGATGTATTCAACAGATATTTTGAGACTGTCCTTTTATTCAAAATAGTCCAAATATCATATAATAAGGCCTTTGAGGTTTAAACAAACCACCAGAGCCTGAAGGCGAGGGTTGTAGGTTATGCACCTGGGGCATTTAAGGTCATTATTGAAGGGATCGTTGTACAAACTTTAGAGGTGGCTCAATTTCTTGAAATTGGAAGTTCTTGTTCTCTTTTAAGAGTCAATAGTGATGGAGGTCAAGTATCCCCTCCATGTATCTGATTGAAAGTGTGCGATGACAATTTTATTTAAAATAGTTCAAAGAACATATGACAATGCCTCCAGGGTTGGGACAACCCCCCAGAGCCCTGGGGCAGGAGCTTGAAGTTATGCCGTAGAGGAACAAAAAGATTTTTTGGAATGATTTGTCGTGTTAAATTCAGATGGGTCTCATTGACTCCCTTTTTAAGAGTCAAAGAGATTTGAGAGACCCCTCTCCCCCCACGTCTATCATATTCCATAATAAATATCCAAACATAGTTTTGAAATATCAGTTTTTTTCCAGCATTGTTGAAAGGTTCAGTAATTACGCGTAGCAATGGTTAGAGTAACAGTAGTAGTATTATTAGCAGTATGCAAATAGCACCTTTTTTTCAATATCCCCTTAAACGCACGGTTAAATTTTTTAACTGGCATCAATCAGTCCTAAAGCATTGCCTCTTGACAACCTAGATGGAGTTAGTGTGTTCGATCTATTCAATACAGTTCCAATATTGCCCAAAACTTTCGCCTTAATACCCTTAGGTTTATTAGCAGTAGCAGTAGCACCAGTAGTTATAGTAGTAGTTTTAGGAGTAGAAGCAGTAGTATTATGATGCAAATATTGTCTTTTGGTTAGTTCAACATCCCTCACAACAAGCTTTGTAAGTCTAGTTTCACACATGAAACTGTTCCTAAGATAATGCTGATATGTCCTTTAACAACTGCATACGGATGTTAGGTTGTCATACGTAAAACAGAAATATTCTTAAAAAATTTCACCTTCATACCTTCGTAAGTTGCGGTTTTGAACTAGCCAGACACTCTGTGTATACAATTAAATAAAAAAACAATTTTTTTTAACTGAAAGTAAGGAGCGACATTAAAACTTAAAACGAAACAGAAATTACTCCGTATATGAAAGGGGCTATTCCGGTCTCAACGCCCCGCCCTTTACGCTAAAGTTTGACTCTTTCTCTTGACTCTACTTTTTAAAACAGTAAAAAACTTTAGCGCAAAGAGCGGGGCGTTGAGGACGGAACAGCCCATTTCATATACGGAGGAATTTCTGTTCGTTTTAAGTTTTAATGTCGCTCCTTACTTTTAGTTAAAAAGACTTTTTTTCATTTTTCGTTAAGATTCTAGGGGGTGTTTCTCTTTATTTTCTAAAATAAGGTAAATTTTCTCAGGCTCGTAACTTTTGATAGTTAAGATGAAATTTGATGAAACTTATACATTTAAAATCAGCATAAAAATTTGATTCTTTTTATGTATCTATTAGCATAAAAAGTTCCGTTTTTAGAGTTTCGTTTGCTATAGAGCCGGGTCGCTCCTTACTGCAGTTCGTTACCACGAACTGTTTGATTAATGCTGCTTATACGGTCAGTGTAACAAACGACACTAATGGCATTAAATTGAAAATTTTAGGGAACAATTAGGGGGAGTAAATCAATTAAACAAAAAACTATATGCATGCAGGTATTAAAAGGGTACATAAGCAACATAGGGCATATATGGACACAGGCAGCGATGCTCTATCATAGCTGACAATATCATTGATATTTTAAAGGAGCTAATTTGATTGAAAATTAAAAGTTCTCATACCTTCTTAAGAGTCAAAATGATTGAAGGGAAATTAGCCCTCCTCTTTAGTTCATAATTTTCCAGACACTTCCAACTAAAATTTCAAGACAGCCATTTTGTTCAGCATAGATGAACAGTCTAGTGACTATATCTCTAGGGTTAGTGGGTAGGTCAGCCCCCCATGCCTATTTAATTTGCCCCTTATGCTTAAAAACTAAATGTTGCTTTAAAATTAAATCAAAACACACGGTTTGTATGCTGGCTGCTAATATGACATCACGACTGAGGGTATTAAGCTCAAACTTTTGGGGCTAATTCTATTTCTAATTCCACTCTTAATATTTTACTAAATCAAAAGAGTGTAAGTGTATTCAGGCTGTGAAAGAGCATAGATATGATTTTTTGGGAATGATGTTAAGTTTTATTTATCAAGTTAACTAGAGGATGTATATGACTAAATTAAACACTACTATTCGTGTCATGATTTTCAAAAGGGTTATTGTTGTTAGAAATTGTTAAAAAAGTTTCTCCAGCATGGAAATAGTATGGGAAATTATAAATTCTTAATGAAAACCAGAGATATTCAAACTATTATTTTATTTTTCCCTGAAAAAGACTATGTCAATTTAAAACAAACAGAAATAAATGAAAAAAAAATCACACAAAACAAGTTTTTCAAAAAGTAAAAAGGTCCATTAAACCAAAAAAAGTGCAAAAAAAAAAAATCTACCAAGCATGTAACTACTACAAATCAGCATCAATAAATAAATGAAACGCAAAACGAACAGAAATTACAATAAATAACCGAGTCAAACTCAAAACGAGCAGAAATTAACATAAGTAGGGTTCAAAACCCCTATGATTTCTAAAAAACCAGAATATAATTTGCACTTTACTAAAAACATTATTTTAAATGTTTTCACTTTTATGAATATAAAATATCAAAAATTAACTAAAATTTTAAGGAATAAATGTCAGCATATGCATATTAAACTGACAATGCACATTCATTTGAATTTTTTTTCAATTAATTGCAGATGATATTCTGGCAGTTAGAAAGCATAGGGGGTTTTGAACCCTACTCATTTAAATTTTTTCTCGTTTTGAGTTTGACTCGATTATTTATTTTAATTGATGTTTGTTTTGTGTGTCATTTATTTATTGACGCTGATTTGTGAAAGTTGTATGCTTTGTAGATTATTTAATTCTTTTTTTTGTTTTTGTTTTTTCTTTTCTTTTTTTCTTTTTTTTTCATATTTGGTTTTATGGAGTTCTGTACTTCTTCTTTAAAAACTTGTTTTGTGGAAAAAGTTGTTTTTTAATAATTACCTTGAGACCGTTCAAAAGACCCTTGCAGCTAACCCATATACTATACAAGATGCTTCCTTCTAGACCGTAATTAAATAAAAAAAAAAACAAGTTTTTGTAACGGAAAGTAAGGAGCGACACTAAAACTTAAAACGAACAGAAATTACTCCGTATATGAAAGGGGCTTTTCCTCCTCAACGCCTTGCTCTTTACGATAAAGTTTGACCCTTTCTCTTAACTCTACTTTTTAAAACAGTAAGCAACTTTAGAGTAAAGAGCGGGGCGTTGAGGAGGAAAAGCCCCTTTCATATACGGAGTAATTTCTGTTCGTTTTAAGTTTTAATGTCGCTCCTTACTTTCCGTTATAAAAACTCGTTTTTTTTATTTAATTTCTGAACGTTTTTGAATCAATGCATGTTTTGATCTTGGCTCTCCGCACATAAATAATTAAAACGAAATTTGCATATTAATTAGTTGCAATTAATCGGAAGATTTTGAGAAAAAAGAAGCGAAGGAGGAGGCCTAGTTACCCTCCAAGTTTTTGATTACTTAAAAAACAACTAGAACTTTTAATTTTTTACAAACGTTTTCATTGGTAAAAAATATACGTAACTTACGAATTAACTTACGTAACGAACTTCTATATTCGTATGTTTTTATTGCGTATGTGAGGGGGTTCAACCCTCGTCGATACTTTGCTCTTTACACTAAAGCTTAGATTGTGTCCCAATTCCTTAAGAATGACCTCTGAATCACAAAGGCCGTAGAATAAATAGTTGAAATTACTAAAAATACTTTAGCGTAAAGAGTGAGGCATAACGAGGAGGTACACCCCTCACATGCGTAATAACTTTTGTTCATTTTAAGTTTTAATGCTGCTCCTTACTTTCAGTAGAAAAAAACTTTTCATATATATTTTTTCATTGTTTTTTCAAATAAAGTTAGAAAATCCTGCGCCCCCATCATTGAAATTCTCTTCCCCCATGAGAAGTCTCCATGAAAATATCCTCCCACGTACCCCCCCCCCCCACTCAAGTCCCCCCAACCAAAAAAATCCCACTGAAAACGTCTCTACACTTCCCAGTAACCATTACTATATGTAAACACAGGTCAAAGTTTTCAACTTGCTGCCCCTCCCACGGGGACTACGGGGGAGTAAGTCGTCCCTAAAGACATAGTTATTAGGTGTTTTGACTATGGTGAATAAAATGGCTATCTCAGGTGACTTTGGGAATCTGGTGACTTTGGGGTTCTAATTCTGATCTGGTGACTTTGGGGTTCTAATTCTGATCTGGTGACTTTGGGGAAAAATGAGCGTGGGAGGGGGCCTAGGTGCCCTCCAATTTTATTGATCACTTAAATAGGACACTAGAACTTTTAATTTCCGTTAGAATGAGCCCTCTCGTAAGATTCTAGGACCACTCAGTCGATACGATCACCCCTGGGAAAAAAAAACCAAAAACCAAAAAAAAAAAAAAAAAAGAACACGCATCCGTGATCTGTCTTCTGGCAAAAAATGCGAAATTCCACATTTTTGTAGATAGGAACTTGAAACTACTACTGTAAGGTTCTCTGATACGCTGGATCTGATGGTGTGATTTTCGTTAAGATTGCATTACTTTTAAGGGTTGTTTCCCCCTATTTTCTAAAATGAGCCAAATTTTTTCAGGCTCGTAACTTTTGATGGATATAACTGATCTGGATGAAACTTGTATATTTAAAATCAGCATTGAAATGAGATTCTTTTGATGTAACTATCGGTATCAAAATTCCATTTTTTTAGTGTTTCGGTTACTATTGAACCGGGTCGCTCCTTACTACAGTTCGTTATCACGAACTGTTTGACACCAGTGTTGATTCACCATTGGCCGAAGAAACAATTTGCTGCTTTAACGAAGATAAATTTAGAAAATCCAATTGCAGAGACAAAGGTTCTGATGAGATGCTGAGACTATGTGTGAGCGCTTTATCTAGACATATGATGTACGCGATCTGGAACACAAAAAAATTACCAAAGGATTGAACAAGGAGCATATTTTCTGAAAAGAAATACATCTAAATGAGAAAACTAAAGAGGAATAAGCCTCTCATCATATGAGCTTCCCGCAAAGTTTAAACGACCACCCCTTCTACAAAAACCTTATATGTCTCCGAAGCATCATTTAAAACACTTGCCACAGGCTCTTGGGGTCGTGTCGTCCCCACAGTTATTGTTATCTAAATGTGTCTGTTCATATAAGTGTGAAAACTAAAGAGAAATAAGCAAACACAAGAGCCTTCAGGGTAATGGTTGGGGTTAGATGGGACTGCTTCTTGTCCCCATTACTGTTACTAATTAAAAATAAAACTTTCTCCACAAAAGAAGCTTTTCAAAGAAAATTAGAGCTATACTAAATCAAAAATAAGCAAAAACAGAGTCAAATGGTTTTGAGCCAAGCGTAAAACTGCCACAAATTATCATCAACAAACAAAAGAGACCCAAATCGAATAGAAATTACAATAAATAATCGAGCTAAACTCAAAACGAGCAGAAATTGAAAGAAGTAGGACTGACACCCCCATGTCTTCTAAAGACCAGAATATATTTGCCACTATATTGAAAACAATCCTTATTTTGAGCAGAATGCTTCTCATAATATCCAAGGCAACGCTGTTTCATAACAAAGGGGCGGTTACATAAACTTATACGGGGGGGGGGGGGGGCTGATTCGACGGAATATCGGACGCTTTAGTACCCTTTTTAAGAGTCAGAAGTTATCGGAGGGCAACTGGTCTCCGCTTCACAGTATCTTTTCTCCATATGCATCGGATCGAAATTTCGAAAGAGCCATTTTCTTCAAAATACTCCAAAGATCAGGTAACAAAACTCCGGGGCCAACACCACCCCCATGAGCCTGTGGGCAAGCGTTTCATAAGGTTCTTATGAAAGGGGGACGTATTAAATTTAGAAGAAGTTCATTTGAATGGAAATTGAAAGTGCTAGTTCCATTTTTAAGAGTCCAGAGTGGTCGGAGGGCACCTAGCCCTCCCCCATGCCTTGTTTTCTCCTTTTGTATCCGATTGAAATTTTGAGATAGTCCTAAGATAAGATAACAAGATTCCAGGGTCGACAATACCCCATCCCCAGAGCCCAGGGGCAAATGTTGTAAGTTGTGCCCAGAGGGCATGCAAGGTTTTTTATTGAAATGGTGGTTGTATAAAGTTTGGAGGAGGCTCATTTGATTGGAAATTAGAAGTTATAGTTCGCTTTTTAATAGTCGAATGTGATTCGAGGGTAACGACCCTCCTCCTCACGTCCTCTTTTCCCCAAATGCATCATATAAAATTGTTGAGATAGACATTTTGTTCAAACAGTCCAAAGATGATATATCTATGCCTCTGGGGTTGATAAAACGTCCCAAAGCCCTGGGCAAGGGTTGTAAATTATGCCCTAGGGGCACGCAAAGGTTCTCATGAAGGGGTGATCGTATAAAGTTTCACATTCACAGAAGGACTCACTTACACTCCCACTCACTCACTCAAACTTGACCACTGACTCACTCATTCCCTCACTCACACTCTTTCAGACTCATATCTATGTGGAATTCGTGTTTGTAAAAACTTTGGAGGTGGCTCACTTGATTGGAAATTGGAAGCTAAAATGCCCTTTTTAAGAGTCAAAAGGGATTGGAGGGCAACTAAGCCCCCCTCCCCACAGCCTCTTTTACCAAAATGTACCTGATCGAAAGTTTAGGATACCCATTTTGTTCAATATTGTCCAAAGATCATATAAAATGCCTCTGGGGCCTACGCAACCTTCCAGAGCCCAGGATCAAGGGTTATAAGCATGATCCCAGGGCATATAACGTTTTATGGAAGGGGTTGCCGTAAAAGCTTTTTAAGAAGCTCATTCGATTGGAAATTGGAAGTTCCATTTCTTTTCTATGAGTCAAAAGAGATCGGGGGGCATATAAGGCTTTTATAGAAGGAGTGGTCGTATAAACTTAAGAGGGGGCTTATTCGATTGGAAATTGGAAGTTCTAGTTCCATTTTAAAGAGTTAAAAGTTGTCAATGAGCAGCTAGCCCCCCCCCCCTTCTCCATGCTTTCTTTTCCTCAAATGCATCTCATCAAAATTTTGAGACAGTTATTATTTCAAAATTGTTTATAAGATCATGTAAAAATGCCTCTGGGGCTAACCCCCAGAGGTATCTCTTGGACACAGCCTCTAGAAACCAAGGGTGAGGGTTGCAAACATATTATAGTAGCTCGAATAGTTTCTTTTCCCTACGTGGATTAGTAGCGACAATTGTATTTATTATTATTGGTGGTGGTTTTATTTGTTTTTAGTTTAGTGTTTTTTCTTTTTATCGTGTTGCTGAAGACGCCTAGTTTGGATACAGGCGAAATATCCGCGTTGTTTTAGTCTTTCATATCTACTGGCTGTAGTCTCGTTTGAGGTTTTTACTCTCTTCCTCTTTGTTGTTTATTGTCATGTCTGGCCAGTTCGGCTTAAGAACTTTCATACGAATGGGGGGTTGGAATTTTAAGGAAATTTGATATTTTGAAGCATATCGTATCTCAAAGCTCTCGTTTTAAATCCCGACCGGATCTGGTGACATTGAGGGGAGTTGGAGGGGGGAAGCCTAAAATCTTAGAAAACGCTTAGAGTGGAGAGATCACGATGAAACTTGGTGGGAAAAATTAGTATAAGTCCTAGATACGTGATGGACACAACCGGAACGGATTCGCTCTCTTTGGAGGAGTTGGGGGGAGGGTTAACTCTGAAAAATTAGAAAAAATGAGGTATTCTTAACTTACGAAGGAGTGATCGGATCTAAGTGAAATTTCATATTTAGACGGATCTCGTAACTCAGATCTCTTATTTTATATTCCGACCAGATCCAGTGTCATTGGGGGGATTTTGCGGGGGAGGGGGCGGAAATCTTGGAAAACGCTTAAAGTCAAGAGGTCGGGATGAAACTTGGTGGGAAGAATAAACAGAAGTCCTAGATACGTAATTGATATAACCGGACTGAATCTGCTCTCTTTGGAGGAGTTGGAGGGGGTGTTAATTCGGAAAAATTAGAAAAATTGAGATATTTTAACTTACAAACGGGTGATCGGATCTTAATGAAATTCGATATTTAGAAGAATATTGTGTCTGAGAGGTCTTATTTCAAATTCCGGCCGGATCCGGTGACATTGGGGGAGTTGGAGGCGGGAACCTAAAATTTTAGAAAACACTTAGAGTGGTGGGATCGGGATAAAACCTGGTACGAAAAATAAGCACAAGCTCTAGATAAGTAATTGACATAACCGGAACGGATTCGCTATGTTTGGAGGAATTGGGGGGAGGGTTAATTCTGAAAAATTAGAAAAAATGAGGTATTTTTAACTTACGAAGCAGTTATGAGATCTTTATGGAATTTTATATTTAGAAGGACCTCGTAACTCAGATATCTTATTTTAAATGCCGACCTGACTCAGCGTCATTGGGGGGAGTTTGGGGGGGGACAGGAAATCTTGGAAAACGCTTAAAGCGGAGAGATCAGGATGAAACTTGGTGGGAAGAATAAGCAGAAGTCCTAGAAACGTGATTGACGTAGCTGGACTGAATCCACTCTCTTTGGGGGAGTTGGAGGGGGTGTTAATTCGAAAAAATTAGAAAAATTGATGTATTTTTAACTTACGAACGGAAGATCGGATCTTAATGAAATTTGATTGTGAAAAAGGATATCGTGTCTCAGAGCTCTTATTTTAAATCCCAACCGGACCCGGTAACATTTTTGGAGTTGGAGGGGGAACCTAAAATCTTGGAGAATGCTTAGAGTGGAGGGATCGGGATGAAACTTGGCGGGAAAAATAAAAACAAGTACTAGATACTGATTGACGTATCTGGAATGGATTAGTTCTCTTTGGGGAGTTGGAGGGAGGGTTAATTCTGAAAAATTAGAAAAAATGAGGTATTTTTAATTTACAAAGGAGTGATCAGATCTTAATGAAATTTCATATTTAGAAGGACCTCGTAAATAAGATCTCTCATTTTAAATCCCAACCGGATCCAGTGTCATTTCGGTGAGTTGGGTGGGGGGAACCGGAAATCTTGGAAAACACTTAGAGTGAGTGAGTTTTGGTGAGTTAGAGGGGGTGTTAATTCGGAAAAATTAGAAAAATTGAGGTATTTTTAACTTAAGAACGCGTGACCGTTAGTGTGGTATTTTTAAATTTGATATTTAGAAGAAACTCATGTCTCAGAGCTCTTAATGTAAATCCCGACCAGATCTGGTGACGTTGGGGCGGGGAGTTGGAGAGGGAAACCAGAAATATTGGAAAATGCTTAGAGTGAAGAGATCGGGATGAAACTTAATGGGTGGAATAAGCAAATGTCGTAGATACGTGACTGACATAACTCTATCTCTGGGGGAGTTAGGGGGGTTCCAGTGCTTTGGTGAGTTCGGTGCTTCGGGGAGTGCTAGGACGATGGAAATTGGTTGGCGTGTCAGAGACCTGCACAAATTGATTCAATAAAGTCGTTTTCCCCGATTGGACTATGTGGGGGTGGGGCTTAAGGGAGAGGAAAAATTCGAAAAAAAAGGTATTTTTAACTTATGAGTGGGTGATCGGATCTTAATGAATTTTGGTATTTAGAAGGACCTCGTGTCTCAGAGCTCTTATTTTAAATCCCGACCGGCATTAAGCCTGTGATTTTCCTTTTGAATTAATCTATTGATTCTTAGAATTTTGTTAGAGCTTATACCATATGAGCTCTTGGCTCTTAGCTCTTCTTGCCTCGTCACAAGTGCCATATGAGCTCTTACTGTATATTCTTACTGTCGATACTGTATATTCTCTACTCTCTAGTCTCTACTGTGTTACAAAACACAGCTACAAAAAACTGACAGCTACAAAAAGCTACGTTTTGAGCTTTCCTTAAAAAAATTACTTTTACTGCATCTGCCACTGTTGCCAGATTGTCAACGCAGAAAAACGCCCAGGGGTTTTCAAAACAAGCCTGAACAAGCCCCAAAAAATTTAAAACAAGCCCGAAACAAGCCCCGGAAAATTTTACCGAAATAATCCACTTTTGAGATTCCACTTTATAGTGAGGGCGTACGAAAGCTTGTTTCACGAAGAATGCTATATCTAGATGCAGAATTAATACTTAATTTTCAGTCCAAAGCTATTCTCATCATTTTTTCTTTAAACTTCTGGAAGAGTCTCAATTTTGTTGATCTCCCCTCAACATTTGCAGGGAAGAAGAATAAACCTACCCGGCAGGCGGGAATACTTGACATTTTTTTCTGCTTTTAAGTTTGAAATATAAAAGAAATACCTTAAGCTGTATGGCAGCCCATAGCTCTGGCCTCTCCTAATATCGAGTTAATCTTTCGTTTCTTTTTTAAGCTGTATGGCAGCTAAATATTTTGAACTCATGTTTTTTTTTCTGACGCTGAGCTTTTGCATTGACAAACTTATGGTGCGAAAGTAAAACTGTTTACTTGGAAACGAATTCGTCCATAGAATTTTCAAACTCGAGACTTTTGGAATCAAAGATTATGTTTTCAGACCTAGGATCAAAGTTGGACCATTCAATTGTGACTGCTGCTGTTTTAGATAAAAGCTAGATAAAAAAGACAAAGGGGTCATTTCCCAGCCGAGTCCTCGAGGCGAATCCTACTATGTTATTATTCCTTACAGTTTCAGTTTTCCCTCCGAATTTACACCTTTCAACAGAGTTGCCGCCCGTCCATGCCCTTCCGAAAGCTATAGCCATATACAAATAAAGCCACTTCCCCATGCCCTACTGCCCTAATAAGTGATATTTTTTTTTAATTTGTCACTAAATATTATGTTTTCTTTATGAAGCAAGATTATTTAATCTAAAAATTACCTTCAGCTACGTGGCAGCTATATATTTTGAACTTTTATGATTATTTCGGATGTTAAGACTTTTAACTGAAAACCTTTTTTTTTTCTTGTCACCTAGTTTTAATGGACGCGGTTCTCAGCTATTTCTTAATGTATTGACTTTGTAATACAACAAAAAAAATTCACAAGTAACAGAAAACACAATGAGATCTCTTCAATAAGCAAAATATTTTTTGTGAACAAAACAGAATTTTGGCCAAAGTATTACGACAAGAAATACACAGGCTGAATTACTTCTTTGGATAGAATGGTAAAATGCAAAAAAGAAAATAATTGAAGCTTGAAATTTTATAATACAAGGGAAAAAAGCTTCAAGAGAATAAACGCAATGATTGAAAACTCTCAATACTTTTGGTACATTTTCTTAGTACCTCAAGTAAGAAAAATTTAAAATAATTTTTGAGAAATAAGATACAATGTACAGCTTTTGGCAAAAAAAAAAATGCTACAACAGCTGAAATACCAACATATTGAACGAACACGAGGAACTTTTGATTTAAAAAAGCTAACTGCAAGCTAAAATTTCAGCGTCATCACCTTAGGAAAATATGCATATCAAAGGCTGATTATCTTGTAATACAGCACTTTGGTTTTTAAATGCAGCTTATCAATCGATTTCTTTTACCAATCAGGCTTCAACCCGAAGATTCCTAGTTTTGGCTCCACTGAAGGGGCTGATTTTTATATTAATTTCACAGAATCTGAAGAATTCCAACATTCGTTTTTCTTTTTTTTAAACCGATGGTTTCTTATTCAATTTCTATTCGTACCTTGAGGTGCAAATTGAAAAAAAAATCTTATTAAAAAATAATTTCGTATCTTATTTTCAACATTATTTGCTAGAATAAACAGGAAAACGTAGAATATTAAGCTTTTTCGTTGGATTTTCAATTTTTTTTTTTGGAAAGTCAGCAGAGTGTAAAATATAAAATTCTTTCATTGGAATTCTAAACTAATTGGTTGGACTTTGAAAAATTGGGTATTGGAAAGTCAAGAGAGCATGAAATATCAAACTTGTCGCTGGACTTTAAACGTTTTTTGTTGGAAAGTTAAACAAATCGTTGAAGATCATATTCACTTTTTCGATTTTACACCTTTGCTGAAAATTCAGTTATAATTTTTTTTTTAAGCAATTGAAAGTTCAACGCATTTTCTTGTTGGAAATCCATTTTTTTTAAGTGTATATCTACAACTCAAGAAGTTAGAAAATAACACCAAGAGAAAAACAGCATCAGATGAAAAGAAAACGAATAAAGAGCCAGTTCTGCAATTCTGTAGTAAAACCAGTATGTCATCAAGATCATTGTTAAAATTCATATCTGTGGTTGCAGTGGAGCCCCCAAGCCTATAGATTTCACTGTTGAACTGCAACATTTTTTTAGTAGGCTCAAACTGGGAACAGCAAATACCACACACTGACAACCACAGCCGAAAGACTACTATTGAGTTCAGCATAGGCAACAACATTCGATTCCGAAGTTTGTTCTTCACAATATTCATCATAGAAAATGACCTATCAACTACAGCATTGCTTATTGGCAAGCTAAGGAGGGTCAATGCCCACCTCGCTAAGTCGCGACATGGAGGAACACCAGCTGGATCAAGATGGTGCAGGACCTTGACCCAGAATTCACAAGAGTCACATGGAATTTCTCCGCCACAAGCTGATGCCCAGTCAACTACCAAGAGTCTTCTCCATTGACTCTCTAACTCACTAATATTCAGCACTGGAATAACATCCAAAGGCAAATCACTAAATCGAGGACGCAACTGCGACAAACAAATGGTCGGAGAAAGCACTTTCAGTTTCAGCAGAGAATCAAAAGCTGGGGGCAAGCGCTTTAAAACTGCTCTAGCTGCTGTCTTGAGAAATTTGAGGCAACGCAGCTTTACTTCTTCCTTTTGATGACTGGTCAGCTTAGATCTTTCAAGCTCCAAATTGAACTTGTATCCGTAGTCAACCTGGGCTGTAGGAAGGTAATAAATTTCGAAGTCCATATTCACTGTTAATGACACTGCAGACGTGTGCAATATTCTCTGCAGAAGACTTGATACAAACTCTTTTAGCTGTTGAAATAAACGAAAGTGATCTGCGTTCGTGTGTTGGAAAAGGAGGTTAATTCTCTGAAATTCAGCCAATAATGGCTTCAAGAAAACAATATATGCCTTATTTCGTTCATCGAGGTACATATCATGGAGCATTCGGGCAGTGTAGCAACGTTCCTTTTCCTTCGCTAATCAAAAGTGCGCTGACAGCTCAGAATACTGCTCGAGTATGAAAACGACTGCTCTATATCGAGACAGCCAACGGGTATTGGAAGGAGAAATCATTTTCAACCGGGTATTCCCATCGTTTATGAGCTGGAACATTTGCTGATATGCCTCTCTTCGTAAAGGACTAATGTTAAACCCCTTGTAAGTCTCTGAGAGCATGAACTCCAAATTGCTTGGAAGCTCTCCAACAGTCTCGGAAGCACACAAATGTAGGGATTGACATACACAACTGAAGAGTTTGAGTTGAGGCAACCCGTCATCTCGTAATAATGTAAACAGTGAATGCTTCCCACCACACATGTTGTTTGCTCCATCTGTCCCAATACCTATCAAATTTTTTAGGGGAATTCCACATAAAGCTAAGAAGTCTTTCAGTTCTTGATGTAAAATCACAGAAGTGGTCGAAGGTACTTCAACCATGCCCAAAGTAGCACAAAGAACTTCCTTCATCTTGGGGCTATAGTATCTCACACAAATACACATGAATTTCATGGTGGCAACGTCGGTCGATTCGTCCAGAATAAGGGAATATCTGCTGTCACCAACATCAGCAACAATCTCTTGGAGACTTTCTGGTCCAAGAACATTCTTGATAAGGGCTGAACATTTTGTTCTCTTCAATTTCATTGCCTCGGAAACTGGTCCAGGAAAAGCAGTCTTGATAATGGTGGATAGGTGGTCAATAGTCATAATCGATTAATGACTCGCGACATGTGCTGCCAAAATCAGTTCTGCTTTTCGTGCTTTGACATCGAGCTGAGTAATTCCTAAGAAAAGAATGGGGTTTTAATTCGGCAGGTTAATCTGCAAAGTGTCAAATAATTCCTGCACTGCTTTCAACAGTTACTCCCTTTTAAAAGTGAGAAATAATTTGGAAGAAGACTAAACTGACTTTTTGTGCAAGCTTTGGATAAGCATCTAACGCAAAGGTAAAGACGCCCTACAGGCTGAGGTTGAGGAAAGCCTCATATTCTCAGGTATCGACTTTGAATAAAAAGCTTTGAGATTGTAACATCCAGTTTGTGATATTTTTTTTTTACTTCAATCGTTTGAGCTGACAAACCACAGTCTAGGCTACTAGTTTTGCATGTAGTGAGGTCCTGAATATGTAATGAAGATTGAGGCTATATGGATCTTTTCGGCCTTCTGGCCTTTGCCTCCTTACACTCTACATTCACATTCAAAATGAATGTGACATTCAAAATGATCTAGGACAAAAATAGAACTGCAAGGTATTCGTTTGTAACATTTTGGGTGTTCCATGCATGGGGGTTATGAAGTCCATCTCAATCTATCTTAAACACAATTTCAAGAAAAAAGTATTTGGAGTCTTACCTTTATCCATGTTTTGTAGATGAAACATTTCTATTAAATAATTGTAACTAATAATCTGCTGCAGTACATATTTCCATGTGATTCATATTACTTATTTTCTTCTTCTTCTTTAGTGAATCGTAGGGTAAACCTTTCCTCGAAAGTTTTGTAAAAGAATGAACTTGAACTTAAAACAAAATTAGAAATATTTTTTTTTGGAGTAGAAAAAAGCCCAAAACAAGCCAAATTAAAAAATAATAAGCCCAGTTTTCCGCCCCAAGCCCGCAACAAAAAAACAACCGCCCCAGCCCAGAGAAATAAGCCACCGGGGCTTGAAACAAGCCAATCTGGCAACAGTGGCATCTGCTAACAAATACAACGTAGAGAAAATAGGGAAAATTTCAAGAGAGTGGAAATTATTTCTGTAGTTATTTCGGCCCTATGTCCAAGGGTCGTCTTCAGCACAATACAAGAATAAGAGAGAAACTATATATATATATATATATATATATATATATATATATATATATATATATATATATATATATATATATATATATATATATATATATATATATATATATATATATATATATATATATATATATATAAGAACTTACATCAAATTGTGAGGATTAAAACTGAATAATTAAAAAAACTTTTAAAAAAAAACTTTTTTTTTATAAAAAACTTTTTTTTATTTTTAAAGTGTTTTTAATTATTCAGTTTTAATCCTTACAATTTGATGTAAGTTCTTATATATATATATATATATATATATATATATATATATATATATATATATATATATATATATATATATATATCAGTGTGGTCTTCGTCGCTATTTTACTGCATCTGCTCTTACTATTGAACTAGATAAAAAAGTGTAAGTGCATCCAGGTTGTCAGTATAGTATAGAAACAATGTTTTGGGAATTTTATGAACTTGTTATTTTTAAGAAAAACTTGAAGAGGTTTAGAACTAAATTGAAAAATACTATCTTCGTCTAAATTTGCAAAAGGACGTATGTCATTAAAAATTGTTGAAAACGTTTCTCCAACATATTAATAATATACTAGACCAGTGGTTCTCAATCTGTGGTACGTGTACCCCTTGGGGGTACGAAAATATTTTTAGGGGTATGTGGCCCGCCAAAAAAAATTAAACAACCCTTTAATTTAGGAATGGCAATTTTATATATATTTTAGCTAGTAGGGGTACCTAAAATTGTTTGTAGGTAAACAGGGCGTACAGTATCTAAATAAGTTTGAGAACCACTGAACTAAACTATGGACTGTTACAGAAAAAAAATTTAAAGTATTTTTTTGTTTTCTTTTGACTATATGAATGAAAAACAACTAGAAACTGATTTAAAACCTTTTTCCATATAATAAACTTTTCAAAATATGTATAGAGCTATATTAAACCACAAATAAGCCGAAATTTAGTCACAAGTTTTCCTCGCGTAAAATTACCACAAATCGAAAAAAAAGTTGGCCCTCGAAGAGGGTTGTGACAAGTGCACCTATCACTGTGCAGACCAAAAAATTAAATTAATTACAAATGTTGTAAAAATACATATAAATTAAAATTTTATAAGCTTTTCATAAATGAAAAGCTTATAAAAAGAATGCATTGTCTTCAACCCTGTCGCAGCTATGGGAGAAGCCTTTATGGGATCTCTTGGAAGCAGAAATCTTGAGAAGGACTCGATAGACTCCAATCAAAGGACCTCTTTTTATTGCACAGATATATAGGCAAATACCATTTTACAAAGCCACTTATGATCCTTAAGAAAAGATCACGAGATTTTTACTGGAGAGAAGGGGATAATTATCTAAAAACCATAGAATTGTGTTTTTATGCCAGTATTTTTCAATTCTATAGCGGGATTGTGTATTGAAAACCCAAGTGGGTATACTACATCCCCCTAAAATACCACCTCTTTAAAAGGTATTAAAGCTTAATCTATTTTGGTTCTTGTGTATTATTTAGAACACACTCAATAAGTGAAGTTAGGTTCTTTCGTGAAACAAACTACGATGTGAAAAACCGGTTTCATAGCCACAAAGACAGATCTCAACTTAGTTGGCTACGCATAATGATAGAAGATAGTGTCTGAACATGTGTTTTCAAATTGAGATTTGGGATTTGCCAAAGACAATTGTCTTTGAAAAGAGGCAATTGAATTTATCCTAATATATTTAACCTGACCACCTCTATATATAGAATATTTAATTAAAATGTACCTGCATCGTAGTTTGTTACACGAAAGAACCTAACTTCACTTATTGAGTGTGTTCTGAATAATACACCTTGTAAGTACCTCTTTTTTTTTATTTTAGAAGGTCTCTTGGAAGACCTTTACGCCAGCTTTTCCAATAAAGGATTGAAAGGAAATGTCACTTTGAAAGCCCCCTGACCATGGCGAATCTTCCAGCGGGGTAAAAAGAGCAGTCCGCATCACGGTGGCTATAGTATCAGATACGATTGAGACTCAGTCATTTTATGATCTTGCTGTTTATGAGTTGCCTACAGACTATAGCAAAACAAGAATCTTGTAATACAAGGAATCTTAGGAAAAAGTAAGTAGTAAAAAAAGTAAGTAGTTTTCCTGCTTAGTCAGTAAAGTCAGGTCCGGTTAGCTGGGGTAATAAGATTCTAATTTTGATACCAAAATTAAAAAAAAAAATCCAGGAAATTTTGCCTTCGGCTATGGTAACTAGAAATGGACTATTTTATATATTTGTATATACATTCTTAAAAATGATAGTCTTTGCAATCTGGAAAAAAGAGCTGAAAGTGGAACATTTCAATACCACAATTATTTCTGCAGTATCTTGAGTGCCCAGTATATTCTTTCTTGATCAAGGAGTTAGCAGGGTTACTACGGATAGTACCGAAGTAGACTACGATTTTAATTCTTTTTGTTCGATTTAGTACTTTTTGAATACTGTCTGTGAAAATAGTGCTCTTTCAATACTCTGTTAAAAGTGGTACTTTTGTTAAAAGTATTAACTTTTTATGATTTAACATTCAAGAATTCAACTTGGTCATTATAATCTGTTTCCCCGTAAAAAAGGAACTTTTTCCGGTTTTGATGACGAGTATTTGCGCAACAGGATGTAACACATAACATACTAACATTTTCATTTCTCAATTCTTCTCTTGTCATGATAAGAAAACAAATATACAGTACAGTACAGTTTACCGATAGTATCTTGGTTTTTGTTCAATTATACTTTAACTTTAGACTGCACAGTAGAGAGAATATACAGTAGCGACAACGGGTATACTCCCTATTAGAAATAGGTGACACAGATCTAAAACCACACACGATTCATACCCCGACTTCGCGCACGCGCGATTCCGATGTACACATTACGATGAGCTTATGGAAAGCCAGATTTTATGGCACTTGGTATTAACCAAGTGACATATAGCAATCGCAAATTCTGTGGGTCTGTCAGTCTGTCGGCCCCGGTTCTGCTACCTTAGGCACTTCCAGGTAAGCTAGGACGATGAAATTTGGCAGACCTATCAGGGACCGGACCAGATTAAATTATAAATTGTCGTTTTCACGATTTGACCATCGGAGGGTAGGCACTTCCAGGTAAGCTAGGACGATGAAATTTGGCAGGCGTATCAGGGACCAGACCAAATTAAATTAGAAATTGTCGTTTTTATGATTTGACCATCGGAGGGGGGGGGGCCGTTAATCCTGAAAAAAAAACGAAAAACGAAGTACGTTTAACTTACGAACGGTTGATCAGATCTTAATGAAATTTGATATTTAGAAGGATATCGTGTCTCAAAGCTTGTATTTTAAATCCCGACCGGATCTAGTGACATTGAGGGGAGTTTGGGGTAGGGCAACCTAAAATCACGGGAAACGCTTAGATTGGAGATATCGGGATGAAACTTGCTGGAAAAAATAAGCAGAAGTCTTAGATACGTGATTTACGTAATTGGAACGAATCCGTTCTATTGGTGGGGGGGGGTTAATTCTGAAAAATTAGAAAAAAATGACCTATTTTTAACTTGCGAAGGAGTGATCGGATCTTCATGAAACTTCATATTTAGAAGGACCTCGTTACTCAGATCTCTTGTTTTAAATCTCAACCGGATCCAGCGTTGTTGGGGGGACAGTTGGGGGGGACCGGAAATCTTAGAAAATACTTAAAGCGGAGAGAGCAGGATGAAACTGGTTGGAAAGAGTAAACACCTGTCTAAGATACGTGACTGACATAACCGGACCGACTCTGCTCTCTTTGGTGGAGTTGGGGGGGGGGGTAATTTGGAAAAATGAGGCATTTGTAACCTACGAAAGGGTGACCAGATCTTAATGAAATTTGATATTTAGAAGGATCTTGTGCTTTAAAGCTCTAATTTTAACGAATAGGTGATCGGATCTTAATGAAATTTGATATTTAGAAGGAATTCATGTCTCAGAGCTCTTATTTCAAATCTCGACCAGATCTTTTGACATTGGGGGGAGTTGGAGGGGGAAATCTTGGAAAACACTTGGAGTGGGGGAATCGGGATGAAACTTGGTGGATAGAATAAGCAAATGTCCTTGATACGTGATTGACGTAACCGTACTGGATTCGCTCTCTTTGGGGGAGTTGGGGGGAGGGGTTCAGTGATTTGGCGAGTTTGTTGCTTCTGGACGTGGTAGGACGATGAAAATTGGTATTCGTGTCAGGGAGTTGCACAAATTAATTTGATAAAGTCGTTTTCCCAGATTCGATCATCTAGGGGGCTAAAGGGAGAGGAAAAATTAGAAAAAAATAGGTATTTATAATTTACAAGTGGGTGATCGGATCTTAATGAATTTTGAAATTTAGAAGAACATCGTGACTCAGAGCTCTTATTTTAAATCTTGACCGGCATTAAGCCTCTTATTTTTCTTTTTAAATCAATCTATTGATTCATAGAATTTTGTTAGAGCTCATACCATATGAGCTCTTGGCTCTTAGCTCTTCTTGCCTCAGCACAAGTGCCATATGAGCTCTTAGCTATTGTTGTATATAGGAATCTGAAACCTCTACAGTGGGTTCTGAATCTTATGTGAATCTGATGTGATTTTCATCAAGATGACTTTACGTTTTGGGGGTATTTTCCCTCTGTTTTGAAAACTGGGAAATTTCCTAAAGCTGGGAACTTTTGATGGGTAGCATTAAACTTGATGAATTTCATATATTTTGAATAAGTTTGATTCTTTCGATGCATCTATTTGCTTAGGCTCGTAGCTTTTGATAGATACTTTGATGGAAGATTGATCAATACGACCATCCGTGGGGAAAAGAAACGAACAAATAAGCACACATCCGTGATTTTTCTTCTGGCAAAAAATACAAAATATCCATTTTTGTACATAGGAGCTTGAAACCTCTACACTGCGGTTCTCTTATTTGCTGAATCCGATGTGATTTTCATTAAGATGATTTGATGTTTTGGGGGTGTTGGCCCCTTTTTGAAAACTAGGCAAATTTTCTTAAGCACGGAAATTTTGATGGGTAGGATTAAACTTCATGAATGTCATAGATTTTGAATAAGCATCAAAATTTGATTCTTTTTATGCATTTATTGCTATTGAACTGTTTCTTAGAGTTTTTTTTACTATTGAGCTGCATCGCTTCTTACTTAAAGTTTGTTACCACAAACCATTTGATGCGGCTTCACTTTTCTTCGAAAAGCTTCTTTTTCAGAAAGTTTCTTTTTTTTAATAATATAGAAAAACACCATAACCAAGATTACAAAACTCTTCCCTTATCACTAATTGTCCTATCTTTTACTCGGATGAGTCCGGATTGACTGCTCTCTCTCAGTTTATTGACATACCAGTACAATATTTTACTATTATGACGTCTATCTGCATCTTCCAGATCCTTGGTGATTTTATCCATGGCCTCCACTTCACACCTTCTTAGTTCATATTTTAATGGTTTATCCAGTTTATTTGCATTCCTTTTGTTTTCATATCATATATCACTCAGATAATTCTCGTACAAACCCCTTCTCTTCTCTATCAAACATGAAGCTTTTTCACTAATATGCCTAGCTGCAGTCTTAACTTTCTTCCCTAAGACACCATCAGCAACTTCACAAATTGTTTTTTTTAACTATTCCAACCATCTTCCCTTTTGTCAAGTTTTAAAAATTCAAGCTTAGTATTCAACTGTTCCTGGAAAGTTTCTCTCAAATTCTCATCCTGGAGTCTACCAACATAATAACTTCCCGGGATGTAGCTACCCTTCCGAATTTCCGCTTTAAATTATCCTCAATTCAATTCCTTTTAACATCAATTCCTATATACCCTAGTATCTTGCATTAAACCCGCCAGTCTTCGGTTCACTATAAAATAATCAAAGAGGTTTGCTTTCCTACCATCACGTGAATACCGTGTCCTGGCTAAGTGGTTGGCGCGCTGGTGTGAGGATTCTTTGTCAAAGGGGCACGGGTTCAATCCCAGCTGTGACCAGTTATTGGGTTTGGAACGGTGGTCAGTGGAGCGATTCTGTAATCTCAGCCAGAGTCGACCGAGTTGTAAATGGGTACCTGTAGAAATCCGTGGAAGGTAAGCAGGAAGGGTATGTGAAAGCACAGGATGGTTGGCCCCAGCCCCCCACCCCATTGAACAGAGATCATGGCCTGATCAGAGATCAGGCCATGAAACAGAGATCAGTACCATCTATATGGACCTTAATGGTCTAGTGTCGTCTTACTTACTTACTACTTTACTACTTACAACTTATGGGCCATTTTATGACCAAACACCGTATTGGATATAACTAGATTGTTATACCTACAAAATTGCAAAAGTCTATAACCATTATTTTTTTCTTTTCCTGCACCAAATTTAGCTAGTTAAGGATACCACCTATCCCTATTTCTACCAACCTGGGCGATAAAATCTCCTAGTGAAAACACCATATTTCTACCTGGGACCCTGTCAATTTGCTCCTGTGGGTAAAATTCATCTAAGCCACTAGTATCACCATCAATTAGTTCAACAAGGGCATATACTACCATAACTATAACTGTCTACTATAACTGTATGAGCAATTAGTATTTTATTATTAATACTTTCACAGCCTAAACAAGACTTAGCAGCTTCCTTATTCATCATGATTCCTACTCACTGTCTATGTACCCCATCCTTCCTGCCTGATTAAACAAATTCTATATCGCCTAATTTCATACATCCTGCCCCTGGGATATGGGTTTCCGAAACTCCTGGTAGATCCATTTTGGTCGTCTGAATTCGTCAGTCAAAATGTCGATACGATAGTCATTTTTAACGCGGTAACATTCCAAGTTCAAATATTCATGTTATTTATGAAATTATTTTAGCCTCAGGAAAAGAAAGGATCCCGAATGTCAGTGCATGATGGGGATCAGCATATCTTTTCAAGTCCACACCGAGGCACTTAAGCTGGCTTAGAGCCGGGCAGCAAGAATTCCCTGGGACCTCCAGTATGAATGGAGGTTTTGTGTAATCCTGGGCCCATCTTGGTCACAACATGGTTTTCAGTACTTGGCGATACTCTTCTATCAACAAAGTCATAATCCTGCAGAGATAGTCCCAAGCCTATTACTTCCGACTCATTATATAATTTCCTCTTGGGGTGCCACTCTTCAAGTAGGAATAGAGTTGACCGCAAGGTCCCCAGTCTTGCAGGTACCTCAAAAGGACTGAGGCAGCCCTTTGCAGAGGCCGTTGTCCATAGATCGGGATCTTACGCCCTGCCGCAATTGTTCTCCTATAGATGATCCTCCCACGATGGTGCTCTGCGCCACCATGCAGTTTAACCCATTACTGGGAGAAAATTTGTAACTCAAGGGACCTGCGGACACGCCAGTAGACGGTGCAGATGAGTGCATATTTGAGGGGCCTTCTTTCTCTTCCACCTATATTTATGGCTCCAGGCGAGGGCTCCCCAGTTTCTATTATGGGCCTCCAGGGACAAGGTTCCCCCTTATTCCTTGCTTCCTATGGATGCAAATCGAGCTTAAAACGAATAAAAATATTTTGCTATTGAAATACAAATGAAACCGAAAATGAACAGAAATTAAACAACAATCATAGCAAACAAACGTGAAATATATAGTAATATAAAATGAATAAATAAATCTTAAAACGAGAGAATTTTCAATTGAACATGCAAATCAATTTTGAAACGAACAAAAATAATTAGAAGCCAGAGTTTGGGATTTGACTCCTTCTCTCAATGTAAAAGTATGTAAGGTTTTTATGGAAGGGGTGGTTGTATCAACTTTAGAGTTGACTCTTTTTACTGGAAATTGAAAGTTCGACTTCCCTTTTTAAGAGTCAAAAGGGATAGGAGGGAATTTATCCCCCCCCCCCCAAAGTTCGCTTTTCCCCAAATGCATCCGAAAATTTTTTTGGATAGTCATTTTGTTCGAAATCGTCCAAAGATCAGATAAAAAATATTGAGGTCAACTTAACCCCCCAGAACCCCGGGGAAGGGTTGTAAGTTATGCCACGGGAGCATATAATGTTTTATGGAAAAGATGGTCGTATAAACTTAAAGTTCTATTTCAAATTTTTGAGACAGTTGATTTGTTCAAAATAGACCAAAGATCATATAACAAAAACTCCATGGCTTAGACTACCTCCCTGAGCCTGGGGGCAAGAGTCGTAAGTCAAGCCCCAGGGGCATTTTAAGGTTTTTCATGGAAGGAGTTGTCGTATAAGTTTTGGAGGGCACTTGTTTGATTTTAAATTGAAACTTTTAGTTCCCTTTTTACGAGTGCCCCCCGCCCTCTTTCCCTCAAATGCACCCAATCGAATTTTTGAGATAGTCGTTTTTTCAAAATAGACTAAAGATTATATAACAAAAAATCCAAGTTTGCAACAAATCGCCAAAACCCGTCAGCAAGTGTTGTAAGTTATTCGCAGGGGTATGTGAGGGTGTTATGGAAGGGGTGGTCTTACAAACTTCAGAGGGTGCTTATTCAATTAATGATTGAAAGTTCTAGTTCTACTTTAAGTGTTCAAAGTAATCGCAGGGTGACCATCCCACCTCCCACATCCTTTTCCCCAAATGCACCTGATTAGATTTTGAGATAGCCATTTTTTCAAAATAGACCAAAGATCACATAAAAAAAACTCCAGGGTTAAAACAAACCCCCAGTTGGGGGTTTGTGCCGGGGCAAGCCGGGCTTGATGTAATAACTTACATCGCTTGCCGGGGGCAAGGGATGTAAGTTATGTCTCTGGGGTATGTAAGTTTTTTATATGGAAGGAGTCTTCATATAAACTTCGGAGGGGGCTTGTTTGATTAGAAATTGAAAGTCCTAGTTCCATTTCAATAATCAAAAGTAATCGGAGGACAACTAGTCCACTTCTCACGCCTTTTTTCCCCAAATGAATCCTGTCAACCTTTTGAGAATTCCCCATTTTGTTCAAAGCAATCCATGTATCTAATAACAATTCATTTGGGGGGTTGACGCAGCCCCGCAATGCCCGGAATCATGGGCTGTAAGTTGTTCCCCGGGGATATATAAGGTTTTATGGAAGGGAATGGTCCTATAAAACCTTGTAGGAGGCTCATTTCATAACTGTGGTTTTGAGTTTGAATCCCCTTCCCCGGTCCATCCCTTGAGGAAAGGGTTATAAGTTATGCTGGTTACCTATCATTAACATATAAATTTCTTATGGAAGGCGTGGTCGTATAAACTTTGAAGCAGGCTCATTCACTAGGAAAATAATTTTTCTTTTGCCCTTTTTAAGAGTCAAAAGCAATCAGAGAACAGCGAGCTTGCCTCCATCTCGCTTGCTTTTTCCTCCTCGCTTGCTTTTTTTAAATATCCATTATGTTGAAAATAGTCTAATGCTTAAATAACTATAACTTGACGGTTGAATAGCCACTGGCCACTGGCCCATAGTCACTGGGGCAAGGTTTGTACTTTTTGCAAGTTCGCCATTGATAACATATAAGGTTTTTGTGAAAGGGGTGGTCGTTTTATCTTTAAACGGGGTTTATTCGAGCGGAAACTGAAAATTCTATTTCTTTTCTTAAGAGTTAAAAGAGACCAAAAGGCAACCAGCCCCCACCCCACCCCCATTTTTTCGAAGGTATACAGTCAAAACTTTGAGATAGCCATTTTGTTGAAAATAATTCAAAGGCCAAATAATTCAACTTCCAGGGTTGAACCACCCTCCTTGCCTTCAAGGGAAGAGCTTCAAGTTATGCAAGTTGTTTATTGTCATTTTGATACTTATTTACGGGGCAAGGGCTATGAGTTATGCAAGTTGCTTATTGTTACTTTGGTGCTTTGTTTAATTAGATATTGTTGCTTTGATATTTGTTTTGATACATTGATGAAACTTTGATTCTGAACAAAATTATTTTGAATAGAGACTTCGGAAAAAAATGAATTTTTGCAATCAAAATCGAACAGAAATTAATTAAAAAGGCTGTCCAGAATTTTTTTTTTCAAAGACAAATAAAGGCTATATTAGAATTAAGATCAGCAGAAATAAAAACCTATAATAAGTCAAGCTTAAACCGATCAAAAAGTACAATTAAAGAATAAAAGAAGCCCAAAACCGAACAGAAATCAAATAAACAATAAACAATGATAGCAAACAAAGATACAACAGTTTCTAACAAGTGAACTCTCTTTATTAACTACTAAATTACAAAAACTATAAATACACACAACCGCCCTGGGGAAGGCTCAAAGAGCCTGATATTGGACGGCTGCAATCCTTTGATTCTCAATCTAATTTAATAAGAAAAAAAAAAAAAAAAAAAAAACAGAAACTGAAAAAAACGGAAACTAAAGAAGGACAAAACACTCTCACTCAATTACTCCTTAATACCAGAATATACATAAATGAAGGCTAAGAATAATTATAAAAAAAAGAAGAAAAAGAAAAAAAAAGAATTATCTCCCCACTCCCAATAAATGTTTTTTTAAATTTACTTTAAACAACCCAATATGTTCCGCCTCCCTAATGCCAGCTGGGATATCATTCCAAATAGCCGGAGCTAAATACCTAATTCCGAAAGCTGCACGTGTGGTGTCTCGGTACTCAACAATAAAATTATCTGCCTCTCTAGTCTCATACCCATGGAGTGAACGATTTACTCGAAAAAAACTGGTAAAAACTGGAGGACATACATCATTGCAACATCGATACGCAAAAACAGCAGCTTGATAATCTCGAATCTGAACAATGTTAAGCACTCGTAATTTCTTAAAACATGACGCGGTATCATTCACATTTTCTAAATAATTACCAAGAAGACGTACTGTTTTATTTTGTAGGATCTGCACTCTTTTAAAATTTGTATAGAAATTACTAGACCAAAGGACACAATCATAAGAAATATAAAGCACAACAATGGTGTGGTATAATAATAAAAGAACTGGTAATGGTAAAACATGCTTTAATCGACGCAAAATTCCCAAACCTCTAGCAACTTTAGCTGCAACAAGATCACTATGGTTCTTCCAAGATAGATTACAATCAAGCTGGAACCCTAAATAACGCACTTCATGCACTTGTGACAAAGGCCTGCCGTTAAAAAATATTTTTTTATCAAAACATGGAGGCTTACCAACTCCCCTATAAATCATAAAATTAGTTTTATTAACATTCACTGACAAAAGGCTCAAACTTGTAAATACAAAAAATGCCTTTAATACCCTATTAACTTTCAACAACAAATCATCGACAGATTGACTAGACATAGTTAAAGCTGTATCATCCGCAAAAGTCGTAATACAACACTCAGGTAAGTAGAAACGCATTGAATCAACATACACAAGGTACAGAAGTGGTCCCAAAACAGACCCCTGAGGTACACCACACCTCACTTGAAAAGGAGAAGAAAACACATCATTTAATACAACTTGAATAGATCTACCACTTAAAAAACTATTAAACCACTTTAAATAGTTACCACGAACTCCAAGGGATTGTAGACGTTTGAGTAGTATATTAAAATCCACTGTATCGAATGCTTTTCTAAAATCGATAAAAACGGTCAAAGGGATTTCACCACGTTCAAAGCATTTATTTAAAATATCACAAAGGGAATGCACGGCGTCCGACGTCGAATGACCTTTCCTAAAGCCAAACTGGTTTTCACTTAACATCCCCGTTTTCATAAGGTGATCATAAAGCCTTTTATGCACAATTTTTTCAAATATTTTCGAAAACAAGGGTAGGATTGATATGGGTCTATAATTTTCAATTTCTAGCTTAGAGCCACCTTTGTGAAGGGGGATTACTTTTGCCCTTTTAAGCGCATCAGGGAATAAAGCGGTTTGGAGGGAAAGATTGATGATATGGACTCATCATTAAATCAATGAATCATTGATGATTCATCTTTCATTAAATCATTATTAAAGTTCACCGACCCTTGCGCCTGTACGTTTTGCCCAACACTTGAAAAAAACTCAGCAAATTTAGTCGTGATACTTATTTCATCATTAACAAATTCACCTTGAATCAGTAGCGAATTAGGTAGAGCTTCTTTCTCCTTTCCCAATAGGTCATTAATAACTTTCCAAATTCTTTTAGTATTATCCTTATTTAAACTCAATTGGTTGGCAAAGTATTCTTTTTTAGCCTTTCTTCTCATCGAGTTTACTTTGTTGCGTATTATTTTGAATTTTTCCAGTTTAATGGCACATTCACTATTTAAATATTCCACATACGCTTGATTTCTCAAATCTGACACTTTAAGAATTTCAATAGTTATCCAGGGCTTCCTGGGTTCACGCTTACGGGGTTTCAAGAATTTCACTGGGCAAGTCTTATCATAAATTGGCTGTACGACACCCATCATACGATCAAATGCACCAGAAGCGTTATCTTTCATATCCATAATCTCACTAAAATCAATGGTACTCAACTGTTCACCAAACCTCTGTAAATTCAACTTTTTCAATGACCTAGTCATTACTTTTTTTATTTTATTTCTTTTTATTCGACCACAAGGTACCGCTCCAACAACTGGGAAATGGTCCGAACAAGGGTATAGAACCACATCGACATAACTACGGTCCAGATACTTAGAACCAACAAAAATATTATCAATAAGAGTGGCTGAATGACTCGTAATACGTGTTGGAATATTTACTATGGGGAAAAGATCATGAGCAACCATCAAATTAAGAAAATCAAAATTCGCTCCATTCAATGTAAGCAGATCAAAGTTGAAATCACCCATACAAATAAAATCTAAACCTGTCCGAGACACCTCACAAGCAAGTTGAACAAACCCACGTTAAAATTCATCCCAGCTAGCACTTGGTGGCTTATTCACAACACTAATCAAAAATTTACTACTTCCCATATCTAATTCCAGGCTAAAACTTTCGAATTTACCCTCTATCCAAACATCAGTATCATTTCTAACATGGTATGTCAACGACTTATAAATCAAACACGCAATTCCCCCTCTATAAAGTGACGTCCGGTTTTTAATCTCTAAATTATAATCTGGAAAAGAATACAATGAGACAGAGTGTTCCTGACTCAAAAAACTTTCGCAAATACCAATAAAACTAACTTTATCTTGAGAATCCGAGAGAAATTGCAAGGGCCCACAATTTGCCAATTTCACAATAAATAATCCTCCAAAAAATTTCAGTCCCAATTTGCAAAACTTATTTCAGTAATTGCAAGTTACTTCGTAACAGCACATTTAATTCAAAGCAGTAGCTAGCTCAGATCATGAACAATGTGAAAAGATAATCCGATTAGTTTATATGTTGTAACCTTAAAAAACTGATCCAATGATGGTGGATCAGGTTGAGATTTAAAATAAGAGATCTTATTCACGAGGTC
This sequence comes from Artemia franciscana, assembly GCF_032884065.1. Taxonomy (NCBI): domain Eukaryota; kingdom Metazoa; phylum Arthropoda; class Branchiopoda; order Anostraca; family Artemiidae; genus Artemia; species Artemia franciscana. The sequence continues at coordinate 8,208,700 of NC_088875.1, read as the reverse complement.
TTTCTAAATATGAAGTTTCATGAAGATCCGATCACTCCTTCGTGAGTTAAAAATACGTAATTTTTTCTATTTTTTCAGAATTAACCCCCCCTCCTAATAGAGCAGATCCGTTCTAATTATTTCAATCACGTATCTAAGACTTCTGCTTATTTTTCCCACCAAGTTTCATCCCGATCCCTCAAATCTAAGCGTTTTCCATGATTTTAGGTCCCCCCAAACTCCCCCCAATGTCACCAGATCCGGTCGGAATTTAAAATAAGAGCATTGAGACACGATATCCTTCTAAATATCAAATTTCATTGAGATCCGATCACCCGTTCGTAAGTTAAAAATACCTCATTTTTTCTAATTTTTTAGAATTAACCCCCCCCCCCCCCAACTACCCCGAAAGAGAGCGGATCCGTTCCGGTTATGTCAATCATGTATCGAAGACTTGTGCTTATTTTTCCCACCAAGTTTCATCCCGATCCCTCCACTCTAAGCGTTTTCCAAGATTTTAGGTTTCCCCTCCCAACTCCCCCTAAAGTCACCAGATCTGGTCAGGATTTAAGATAACCCTTCTGAGACACGATATCCTTGCAAATATCAAATTTCATTAAGATATAATCAACTGTTCGTAAGTAAAAAATACTTCGTTTTTTCTTTTTTTTCCGAATTAACCGCCACACAGATTTTTTTCCCTCTACCCCCCACAGACGGTCGAATCGGGAAAAAAGAGGGTCAAATCCGGTCCCTGATACGCTTGCCGAATTTCATCGTCCTAGCTTACCTGGAAGTGCCTACAGTAGCAAAACCGAAACCGACAGACTGACAGACAGACTGACACACCGACTGAATTTGCGATTGCTATATGTTACTTGGTCAATACCAAGTGCCATAAAAATGATCACTAATGAAAAGAAAATGCTTGATGAGTGTTTTTATGGATGGATAAATAAAGAATTTGGGGATTGTATATAACATTTTTTTCCTCTGTTTGAGTCAGAAAGAGCCGCCCTTAAGATACAGACCGGTAATATAGAATTTAGTTGCTCAAGTAGGAAGGAAGGAGTGCAAAGACAAGGAATGGGGCTGATGTTATTAAAATCGAGACCGTCAAATCCAAGCTTTATCTAAAAAATGATCAAATAAAAAAGGAAACTGTGTTAGTGACATACTTGTAAAACGAATATTGAATTTGATAATTACTACCCGGATTATACCCAATTCTTTAAGAATGACCCCAGAATGACAAAGGCCGTAAAATAAATAGTTGAAATTACTAAAATTACTTTAGCGTAATGAGTGAGGTACTGTGAAGGGGACGGACCCTCATGTATACGTAATAATTTCTGTTCGTTTATTGTTTTAATGCTGCTCCCTACTTCCAGCTACACGATATCCTTCCAAACATCAAATTTCATTAAGATCCGATCACCCGTTCGTAAGTTAAAAATACCTCATTTTTTTTCTAATTTTTCAGAATTAACCCCCCCCTCCCAACTACCCCAAAGAGAGCGGATCCGTTCCGGTTATGTCAGTCATGTATCTAGGACTTGTGTTTATTTTTCCCACCAACTTTCATCCCGATCCCTCAAATCTAAGCGTTTTCCATGATTTTAGGTCCCCCCCAAACTCCCCCCAATGTCACCAGATCCGGTCGGAATTTAAAATAAGAGCATCGAGACACGATATCCTTCTAAATATCAAATTTCATTAAGATCCGATCACCCGTTCGTAAGTTAAAAATACCTCATTTTTTCTAATTTTTTAGAATTAAAAACTACCCCGAAAGAGAGCGGATGCGTTCCGGTTATGTCAATCATGTATCGAAGACTTGTACTTATTTTTCCCACCAAGTTTCATCCCGATCCCTCCACTCTAAGCGTTTTCCAAGATTTTAGGTTTCCCCTCCCAACTCCCCCTAAAGTCACCAGATCCCGTCAGGATTTAAGATAACCCTTCTGAGACACGATATCCTTCCAAATATCAAATTTCATTAAGATATGATCAACTGTTCGTAAGTAAAAAATACTTCGTTTTTTCTTTTTTTTCCGAATTAACCGCCACACAGATTTTTTTTTCCCTCTACCCCCCACAGATGGTCGAATCGGGAAAACAGAGGGTCAAATCGGTCCCTGATACGCTTGCCGAATTTCATCGTCCTAGCTTACCTGGAAGTGCCTACAGTAGCAAAACCGGGACCGACAGACTGACAGACAGACCGACACACCGACAGAATTTGCGATTGCTATATGTTACTTGGTCAATACCAAGTGCCATAAAAATGATCACTAATGAAAAGAAAATGCTTGATGAGTGTTCTTATGGATGGATAAATAAAGAATTTGGGGATTGTATATAACATTTTTTTCCTCTGTTTGAGTCAGAAAGAGCCGCCCTTAAGATACAGACCGGTAATATAGAATTTAGTTGCTCAAGTAGGAAGGAAGGAGTGCAAAGACAAGGAATGGGGCTGATGTTCTTAAAATCGAGACCGTCAAATCCAAGCTAAAAAAATAAAAAATGAAACTGTGTTAATGACATACTTGTAAAAAGAATGTCGAATTTGAAACTTGCTACCCGTATTATACCCAATTCTTTAAGAATGACCCCAGAATGACAAAGGCCGTAAAATAAATAGTTGAAATTACTAAAAATACTTTAGCGTAATGAGCGAGGTACTGTGAAGGGGACGGACCCTCATGTATACGTAATAATTTCTGTTCGTTTATTGTTTTAATGCTGCTCCCTACTTCCAGCTACACGATATCCTTCCAAACATCAAATTTCATTAAGATCCGATCACCCGTTCGTAAGTTAAAAATACCTCATTTTTTTCTAATTTTTCAGAATTAACCCCCCCCCCTCCCAAATACCCCAAAGAGAGCGGATCCGTTCCGGTTATGTCAGTCATGTATCTAGGACTTGTGTTTATTTTTCCCACCAACTTTCATCCCGATCCCTCCACTCTAAGTGTTTTCCAATATTTTAGGTTTTCCCCTCCCACCCCCCCCCCCCAACGTAACCAGATACGGTCGGGATTTAAAATAAGAGCACTGATACACGATATCCTTCTAAATATCAAATTTCCTTGAGATCCGATCACCCGTTCATAAGTTAAAAATACCTCATTTTTTTAATTTTTCAGAATTAACCCCCCCCCCAACTACCCCAAAGAGAGCAGATCCGTTCCGGTTATGTCAATCATGTATCTAGGACTTGTGCTTATTTTACCCACCAAGTTTCATCCCGATCCCTCCACTCTATGTGTTTTCCAATATTTTAGGTTTCCCCCTCCCAACCCCCCCCCCCCCAATATCACCAGATCCGGTTGGGATTTAAAATAAGAGCTCTGAGACACGATATCCTTCTAAATATCAAATTTCATTGAGAGCCGATCACCCGTTCGTAGGTTAAAAAATGCCTCATTTTTTCTAGTTTTTCAGAATTAACTAATTTTTCAGAATTTTTCAGACTTTTTTTCGTCAAAACCTTTCCTTTTGATTTGTTCAAACATTAAACTTTGGGATTGTGGGGGGTCTAATGACAAAAAAGGAAATGAAAAAAAAAAGTTTATGGACCCAATTTGTATTTCTAGAATTAAAGGTTGTCTGAATTTCTAAAATTAATTCCCAAGTATTAATTTTTTAGCATGTAGGGGTACATCTCTATAAGATTGATTAAAGACTTACTGGAAAATGAACGACGTGATTGTTGTAGCTATATTCTGTTGACCATGGTTTTCCGAAGAGTGTTTGAATTTTTCTGTCAATACAATTGTCCATTGTCAATTATATTGACAATGACTGTTGTCAATATAAGACCATTGTCAATATATTGACAATTACATTGTCAATACAATACATATTGTCCATAAAAAGACCTGATGGTCTCTCTAGAATCGAACAATTGTCGAATTTCAATATTTTCCGATCTACCAGCACATTCATATCAAACAGTTCGTGGTAACGAACTGTAGTAAGGAGCGACCCGGCTCAATAGTAACCAAAACTCTAAAAAAATGGAATTTTGATACCAATAGCTACATCAAAAGAATCGCATTTTAATGCTGATTTTAAATATATAAGTTTCATCAAGTTTAGTCTTACCCATCAAAAGTTACGAGCCTGAGAAAATTTGCGTTATTTTAGAAAATAGGAGGAAACGCCCCCTAAAAGTCATAGAATCTTAACGAAAATCACACCATCAGATTCAGCGTATCAGAGAACCCTACTGTAGAAGTTTCGAGCTCCTATCTACAAAAATGTGGAATTTTGCATTTTTTGCCAGAAGGCAGATCACGGATGCGTGTTTTTTTTTTTTTTTTTTTTTTTTTTTTTTTTTTTTTTTTTTTTTTTTTTTTTTTTTTTTTCAGGGGTGATCGTATCGACCCAGTTGTCCTAGAATGTTGCAAGAGGGCTCATTCTAACGGAAATTAAAAGTTCTAGTGCCCTTTTTAAGTGACCAAAAAAATTGGAGGGCACCTAGGCCCCCTCCCACGCTAATTATTTTCCCAAAGTCAACGGATCAAAATTCTGAGATAGCCATTTTATTCAGTGTAGTCGAAAAACCTTATAACTATGTCTTTGGGGACGACTTACTCCCCCACAGTCCCCGTGGAACAAGTTACAAACTTTGACCTGTGCTTACATATAGTAATGGTTATTGGGAAGTATACAGGCGTTTTCAGGAGGATTTTTTTGGTTTTGGAGAGGGGTTGAGAAGAGGGGGATATGCTGGGGGAACTTTCCTTCGAGAATTTGTAATGGGAGAAGAAAATTTCCATGAAGGGAGAGCAGGATTTACTAGCATTATTTAAAAAAAAACAATTAAAAAATAAAAGTAAAAAAGCTTTTTCAGCTGGAAGTAAGAAACAGCAATAAAACTTAAAACAAACAGAAATTATTACCCATATGAGGGGCTCACCTCCTTCTAATACCTCGCTCTTTACGCTAAAGTATTTTCGGTAATTTCAACTACTTATTCTACGGCTTTTGTGATTCAGGGGGTCATTCTTAATGAATTGGGATAAAATTTAAGCTTTAGTGTAAAGAGTGAGGTACTGACGATGGGGCGAATCCCCTCATATATGTAATAAAAACATGAGAATACAAAAGTTCTTTACGTAAGCTAATTTATAAGTTACGTAAATCTTTTACCAATAAAAAGATTCGTAAAAAATTAAAAGTTCTAGTTGCCTTTTTAATTAACCAAAAAATCGGGGGGCAACTAGGCTTCGTCCCCCGCTCTTTTTTTCTCAAAATCATTCGATCAAAATTATGAGAAAGCCATTGAGCCAAAAAAAAATATGCAAATTTCGTTTTGATCATTCCTCTGCGGAGAGCCAAAATCAAAACATGCATTGATTCAAAAACGTTCAGAAATTAAATAAAAAAAACAAGTTTTTTCAACTGAAAGTAAGGAGTGACATCAAAACTTAAAACGCACAGAAATTACTTCGTATATGAAAGAGGCTGCTTCCTCATCAACGCCCTGCTCTTTACGCTAAAGTTTTTTACTGTCTTAGAAAGAAGAATTGAGAGAAAGAGTCAAACTTTAGCGTAAAGAGCGGGGCGTTGATGAGGAAGCAGCCTCTTTCATATACGAAGTAATTTCTGTGCGTTTTAAGTTTTGATGTCACTCCTTACTTTCAGTTGAAAAAACTTGTTTTTTTTATTTAATTCATTAAAGGACAAAACCATATTTATATTAAATTACAATAACTTGACTGCACGTTCTCTTTCGTCACCGACTGAAGTAATACTAATTTGCAGGGCTTCCACTCTCGAATCTCAAAATTCGGGGACAAGTTTAAAAAATTCGGGGAGTTTTCGGGGACAAGTCTTCAAGATTCGGGGAATTTTCGGGGGCAAGTTCAAAATGGAATTTTGTTACAAAACTTGGGAGCCAAAATTGGTTATAGCTTCATTTTCAGGCTCAAATAGGGCTGGATCCGCGTACTAAATCAAGTTTTTAACAGGGTAGGTTCTAGAGCTAGAGTACAGGATTGGAAACCATAGCTAAAAACGATTTTTGCTGGTATTGCAGACAAAACCTCAGAACTATTTTAAATAAATTAAAAAATAATAGGCTTAATGACACTCTGGAACTTTGTTGCTTTAGGTTCTCTATTATCTTTGCTGTTTTATTCCCATAGCCCGAAAACGAGATTTTCATGTCATTTATTTTCAGAAAGACGACGAAAATAAAGTAGCCTATAGAAAGGCATACAAAGCAATAACATGTGCAATGATTTCTTGAATTTAACGAATATTCTTCGGCAATATCCTTGGGCGTACTTTCAGACGGAAAACATCTTTTTTTTTTATTTCAAACAGTTTTTTAAAAATGCCAGAAAATCCAGCTCCATCTCCACAGAAAAATTATTCCTCTCCCCGGAAAAATCGTCTAGAGCTCTAGACAATTCAATACCGTTAAAAAGTTATCCCGGACAAATACCATAAAGGTCTCCACGCATAAGATTCGGTTTACAAAGATAAACTTAATATAAATAAAAAGAATTTTGTTTAGGAATCCTGGCCAATCCGTTTTTTCTCTGATTGGTTGAAAATATATACAGGTTTTATTTTCTTGACTGGTGTTTCAAAAGCTTTTTCGGTCCGGCGGTTCTACCTAGCTTCAAACACTTAGGCCTGCTTAAATCCTAGAGTGGAAATCAGCTTTTTCAATTTCTTCTGCACCAAAAAGGTAGTATTTTGGGATGGGAAAGCCAAAAGAATTTTCGAATGATCTAACATGCATTTGCAACAAACCTTGTTTGTACTATACTGTGCAGGAAAAAATAAAGCCTTCAAGTTTCAATTATATTCAATTATACAAAAAAAATATGTCATTGAAAATTGCCACGAAGAGGCTCAATATCAGCTAAACTAAGCACACTACTTACGACCTAGGGAGCCACAGAACCAGAAATAAGTGTAGCTGCTTCTTCAGCAGTTGCAGAAGCCTCAACATTTGACAGAAGCTTCGTCATTTCACGGTCAAGGACAAGAGAAGAGGAACTGAGATTGATTCTCTTCATTCCCATTTTAGTCTTAGCCCCATTACACGCAACTGATATTGTCGCCACACAGTTTCGATTATCTGTTTTCAAATCTTTGAGGGTACTGAACAAGCGTTCTGCTGTAACGTTAGAAAATGGCAGTGCACACATGTAATTATTATTTTTAATAATTTTTTACCCGTCAAAAACGGAAAAGACGGAGTATATAAAAGAAAAAGAAAGAAAAGCACAAAAATTTAAATACACCTCCACTACAAATATTATAAAATAACACTATTCCAGGGGTGGTTGGCTCTTAAAACATTGGTACTGAATTTGGAGATTCTTCTCTCTATGGCCATGGAAGGGTTGGTGCCCTTATATTTCCTGGAGATGTCGCCATTGCTGTGCAACAAAGGGAGACGCAGGAGAAACTTAGCATATCTTTAAAATGCGATGCAAATGGCTTTCTTTTCGGTAGCTGTGATTATTTTCCAGAAGGGAACCAGAGCAAGCAGATGGGGGGTAGTAAAAGCATTGTATAGCCGGGCAAGGAAAGGACGGTTGAAACGATAGTTATTGGCAACAAGTAATCCGTAAGACGCTCGTAGACGGGAACAGAGGTGGTTTGTCAGTGTTGAGCGTGTGTCCTTCAATGCAGAAGAAATAGGAAGGCCAAGATACGTAAGGGACTCACAAGGCTTAATCAGAGTGTCACCAGTTTTAACGGAGAGGTTAATTGAAAGCTCATTTTTTGAACCATTGAAAAAAAGAAGTTCTGTTTTAGATTCATTGAAGGAAAGTCTGATCCGCTTGTATGCCACTGCAAGTGAGTCGTAATTTTGTTGAAATAAAGATATCGAACGAGAAACATGAAAAATGTCATCAGCAAAGTTCAGCAGCGAAAGATTAATCCCACGAAAAAAGCACGACGGCTTTATTACTTACTGTGCTTCGATAATAGCGTTATTAAACAGTAATGGAGAGGTTTTGCCACCTTGACGTACGCCTTTCTTGACACTCAGCATTTCTTTAGAAGGAAAAATGCCGGATAGAGAGGGGATCAGGATGACAGCTGAGAGCTTGTTGTACATACTGTAAACAGGGGAAAGGATGCAAGAGGAAACACCTCGCTGAAGGGCTTTGAGCAGTATATGACCATGGATGCAAGAATCGAAGGCTCTACTAACATCAAGTGCTCCAAAGACGAGGAGATAACCATTTTTATCTACATCAATAAGAAGATTTGCAAGAACGGTGTGAGTGTGTTCCCGTCCTGAGTGGTTTTTAAACCCGAACTGGTCGTCCGGAGTAGTGCATCGAAGTGCAATTTCATCAAAAATAAGGGATTTAAATAGCTTACAAAAAGTAGTTGAAACGGTGATCAGACGATATGAAGCGCACTGGTCAGCTGGTTTACCTTTTTTGAGAATAGGATGGATCAATCCAACACCAGAGCTGTCTGGAACGATGCCAGTAACGAAAAACATTTGAAATAGCAGAGAAAGGTGCTCTAGGAGAAGATTGCTGGCAAAGCTTGGATGCAAGAATCGAAGGCTCTACTAACATCAAGTGCTCCAAAGACGAGGAGATCACCACTTTTATCTACATCAATAAGAAGATTTGCAAGAACGCTGTGAACGTGTTCCCGTCCTGAGTGGTTTTTGAACCCGAACTGGTCGTCCGGAGTAGTGCATCGAAGTGCAATTTCATCAAAAATAAGGGATTCAAATAGCTTACAAAAAGTAGTTGAAACGGTGATCAGACGATATGAAGCGCACTGGTCAGCTGGTTTACCTTTTTTGAGAATAGGATAGACCAATCCAACACCAAAGCTGTCTGTAACGATGCCAGTAACGAAAATCATTTGAAATAGCAGAGAAAGGTGCTCTAGGAGAAAATTGCTGGGAAATCTTAAATGAGTACCAGATATACCATCGATACCCTTAGATTTCTTTTTTTTTTTAACTTATCAATTTTGGAACGCATCAAGGACGGAGTGACCAGGACACCAATATCCTTAACTGCAAACTGAAGCTCCTTATCGAAGGCCTAGCAAAAGGTGTTATCTAGGTAGGAATTAGGGGCTGAAAATTGGTCTCTGAAGTAGCCGCACCAGTATTTTTCTGGCATGCAGGGCGGGCTATTGGAAGATTTGTTCTTAGCTCGAAGATGTCATAAAGCAGGAGGCAAATTATCGACAATCTCGCTGGTACGGGCAATTTTATTAGCCTTATGCTATGCGATGGCTTTGGAAAATTTACTTTTCGTGTAAATACGAACAGCGTTGACTACTCCGGAGCAATGCTTCCCACAATCTGCCCATAATTGTAGCCAGAATTTTGCTGATTCACATGCGGCCAGGAGATTAGGATTATTCCGCCAGTTACGCACTTCCGTTATGTGGCGAATTTTGTGGACCGGAACTGCAGTTTTCTCAGCTGTATGGATAGCATGCGTTATCTGAGAACAGTAGATGTTTAGTAGGATGTTTTTTTTCTGAGTCTACTGTCATGTTTGGACAACAGAGAAGTGTGAAAGGAATTCGGATCTTCGACAGTATGTAGTCGCATGAACTCTGGTAGGAATCGATGTTAGCAGCTTCCCAGTTGAGGCTAAACAACCATTTAGGTGGAAAATTTGTGGGTGAAGTTTGCGGCAAGGGTTTTATTTGAAAAGAATTACAGATCGGCATATGGTCGGATATGGAGTAATCAAGAAGAACCGTAGTAGTAGAGGTAGGTTTAATCATAGAAGAACAATAGAAATAGTCCAACTGAGACGCGGAGCCAGATTGATGCAGAGGTGCCATTTGGACCAAATCTTGGGGTGGGCATGAACTTCATCTTGCCTTCCCTCCTCTGACTCACTTCGTGTCGCGTAATCATCTAGGAAATGGGCATTTGACAGAACTCGAAAATTTTATTATGTATCTTACGTACTTTCAAAGTTTACAGTGATTAATAGCAAATAGCATAATTACCCCAAGGGTCGTTAAGTAATTACGCTCTTTGGTTAATAGGCGTGCAGTAATTTCAAATCAATTGGACAGAATGGATTATGTTGGACATAATGGATTATTATGGCCGACAAAGGGCCCTTTGTGGTGGAAGCTTTGGCCCCCTGGTAAATCTGGCGTGGGCATTTGCACACTCCTGACCCCCCCTCCAAATGGAGCCTCTGGATTGATGGATGTACGTAAAATCACAATCATTTCCAACATAGGTGAGACTTGGACAAGCATGGAGCAAGATCTAAGATCTATTGTTTTCAGGGTCAGACAGTTCACAGTTTAAGTCACCAAACAGGAGACAACTTAGGCCTTCATCTTCATATTTTGATACTAGCTTGGCAATAGATGTACATGTGAGAGATAAATTCCTCTCAGACATATCGTTATGGTAATTAGTAGGAAATAAACGACGAATATGACCACATTCGAAACTTCAACCGCAAGGAAACTGTCAGACTTAGCAACTAGGCTACCAAGTAGCTCTTTCCGTATCATCAGGGCCAAACCACCTGAAGGCCTACCGTGAGTGGACTTAGCATGGCGGAAAAACAGATTATGAGAAGACGTGAACTCCAACAGTTGACGACTATCGCTTCACAAGAAATGTTCTTGAAGAACCACCACTTCAAACCGCAAGCAAAGTTCAGACAGTAGGTGATGTTTCGGTAGAACTTTCCCATTGATGTTGCACGATACAATTTTTAAGGTTTCTTCAGGCATTGGAATTCTTTAGAAGAGACTGAGCGACAGGACATTTAAAAGTGTAACTTGGGTGGTCGGAGGAATTGCAAAGAGCACACTTAAGTGCCTTGGTACAAGGATTATCTTTGGTTGTGGATTGGCCAGCCTCACAAAACCTGGAGCATTTTCGGGTACCTGGGCACGCAGACGCAAAATGACCATATGACTGGCAAGAAAAGCATTGGGGTGGCAAGTGTTGAAATTTACTAATGGGGAGTCTTTCGTACCCTATGATGGGCGGAAAGCGAATAGAAGACTCGAGGTCCTCTTTAGACTCAAAAAGAAGCTTAAACGAACGGGTGTTTCGGATTTGAGTTGCTTTCAAACAGTTAACAATCAGATCACATAGGTTATTTTTATTCAGATCTTCAGGAACATAACGGATAATACCGAAAAAGGAGGGGCATTGGAGTTTAGGCTCGACTTCAGGGTTATTCCCGGTTATGCGTGACATAAAAATATTCGGCACCACTTTTATCCTTTGTGACTACTTTCCAGGCGTCTCTACTGGGACGAAGCTCGATTATATTCCCACTAACTTCTCCACAAACATGCTCCAGATAAGCTTTACGGGAGTCAGGCTTTTTAAGGTCTAAGGGGGGCTTCTTGAGGATAACTGCATAGGAAGACTCGGCCGGTGGAGACTAATTGGTTCATACATGTAACAAGTTTCTCAGCTGCCCGGGCTTTTTTCTCACTTTCAATAAAGTGCTTCAAATTATTGGAGTTTTCTGTCACTTTTTGAGCAACAATAGCACTCAATTCACCAGGCGTATTTGGGACCTCCGTAGGATCAAAAATTACGAATTTCGGCAATTTGATCCGGTTAGTCTCACAAAACTGGATCAGTTTCAGCATATCTAACATTATCGGCAATCTTTTGGCGAGCAACATTGTGACTCGAAGTATTCGAATAGTGCCAAAGTGTATCCTTAGCTTTTATAATCGTATCCTTGTCATAAAATCCCACTGCCTTTTCGCAAATTTCATCAGTCTTATTTGCTTGGAGCGCTCGCGATAAATAATTTAGCAAAGTATTATGCACAAGTCTTTCTTTCTCATTCGACATTATGCTAATTTAGAAGTCCAGACACATTCAATAGGAAAAGAAACTGGTTACTTTTTGGACGCGACAAGAGCTCATTAGTAATCTAGTACTATAGTCAGTAATCTAGTAATCAGTACTAAATTAGTAATCTAAAACCTTTCTTAGGTTCTCAAACCTCGGCTTTCTACATGGGTATGTCTGCTTACAGATAGACTACCAATACTCCTCCACGGACATCGTACATATGTCTAAGCCCGCCAAAGAAACAGTGCTCTGTTCACGCCATTCCCTGTCAATTAGAGCCTTGTTCCACGAAGGCAACCCACGACTTCTTATAAAATTTACTAAGCTAGGTGGGTTCAAGTTTCGAGCATTGACAGGATCAAGTAGACTTGTGAACTCCTAAAAGTCACATTCAAACGTAAAGCGAATCTGTATCTGGATAATGGCCTCCTTGTAAAAGTCTCTTGCTTTTATGTAGACCTTCCTCAGCTCCAACTGTGAGATATCTGGACTAGACGAGACCAAGGATGCCAACTCCTCTTCTGCAGTATACCCGAGATAGACCTTCTGAACTTCAACATAATGGCTCTCGTCTGTTACGTCAAGAGCCAAAAGATCAGTACAGTTTCTGACGTAGGTTCAATCCATATAGTTTATAGCCAAGGTTGCAATAAGCTTAAGTATTTCTGTCTTCAGCTTATAGAAAATTGGTGACTTCGGTTGAAACAATACATTAAAGTCGTTCAAAAGGCCTAGAGCGTAGTCAACAAACATCATTAGAACCTTAATAAAAGGATTTTTCAGATCACTAAGGGCAAGTTCCTTGCCATGGGTGGGGTCATCAAAATTGACAGTAGTGAAATAGAGGGACGATGCGCTCCACTGTTCAAGGATTCTTCGCACACATGCATGGAGGGACAGCCACCAGGCTGTCCTGCTGTACTGCAAGTACTGCACCTCGCGTAGCGCTCATAGAGAAATGACTATATACGTGGCGACATAAGTCTTCCAGAATTTTGGTAAGCTTCTTGCAGGCATACGAAGCACAAAGATGAATGGAGTGGCAACTACACTTGACTACTACCACCCACGGGTAATTGTTACTGATCAGCTTTGTTACCGAATTATGACATCCCATTATTGAGTTTGTTGCGTCGGCACAGAAACCAGTCCAATTTCGCAGAGGCACTTGGTTTTCTATCAAACAGTTCGTGGTAACGAACTGTAGTAAGGAGCGACCCGGCTCAATAGTAACCAAAACTCTAAAAAATGGAATTTTGATACCAATAGCTACATCAAAAGAATCGCATTTTAATGTTGGTTTTAAATATATAAGTTTCATCAAGTTTAGTCTTACCCATCAAAAGTTACGAGCCTGAGAAAATTTGCGTTATTTTAGAAAATAGGGGGAAACGCCCCCTAAAAGTCATAGAATCTTAACGAAAATCACACCATCAGATTCAGCGTATCAGA